>NC_056594.1:15455839-15755839 GCF_018340385.1 Cyprinus carpio | reverse complement strand
AAGAATCACTATAACTTCTTAAAGTGACCAGCAGTGTTTTATCATTACATAAAAAGTAATGCTACAAATCAGAAAATGTAAATTTAACATCAGTGTGAACATACAAAAAAAAAAAAAAAAAAAAAAAAAAAGAAAGAAAGAAATTAATGACACTAATTTTATGTCATTGTAACTTTGCTTTTCATACACTTTAAGTACTTTTTCATACACCACAGCAAAAACTATAGTCTGAGAAAGTTCAAACATGATTAAAGATAACTGTAAACAGTAGTATTTAGGAACATAAATGTAATAAGTGTAAAATAACACTGCATAGTGTTCACTGTATGAATTAAATTAAGATTAATCTTTGTTATAGCTGTTTTATTGTTTGATTAACATTAGTGACATATTCAGCAGCACGTATTTATAGGCTGCTGTGGATCCAGTATAATGATACACATCCGATTTCTTTCTCAGCAGTTTACATTCATTTAAAACATAACCGACTTCGTTTACAAGAATGGTCGTTGAGATGGGTACTATTGACATAATTCTGTGTGCATTCATGTGTCTGTTCAAACATGTGAACTCTGTGTTCGCACGCCATCTGAAGCGCGTCTCTGTGTGTATGCACACGCTTTGCATGTGTGCGGCAGAACTGAAGAGACGCTGTGTGAGATGCGGCTTGTGCGCGCGCTTCAGATGTGAGTCAGACAGCAAGACAAGACGGCAAAGAGTTGTTTTCTGCAACTTATTGTGCTTAACTCTTTTTAACGTCAAGCAATTAACGTCAAAAATGGCAGCTGGGATTATCCCGAGGGGAAGTGCTTAGGGAAGTTTGTGAGTGTGTGTCTAAAAGGGGAGTGGAATGCAGCCTCTGTCAGAGATAATCTTAATATAGGGAGATACAAGGGTCTGTATTACTTACTACTGGAGAAAGCGTAACGGTCAACTTGGATCACGTGTGCCTTAATAACCAATCACAGTACGTCATTGAATTTCAGTCAGAGTTGTGCGACTCTCAGTCGCCGTTTACTGATACCATAGGAATGAATGAGAAATGCTATAAGCTGTATCCCACCTGTCACAAAAAGTCAGCAACTTCTCTTATAAAATGCCATTTTTTTTCGGTGTAAACTTTACAAATAGTTAGTGTAAAAATGCTTAGTGTAAAGCATGTTGGAGATTAGCTGATAGGCTGACGATTCATTAAATGATAATCTGTTTCTTCTAAAAAGTTGTTTATTCAGTGTAATATTAAAAATGGGTCTCCTTTTCTACATACTGGCAAAGCGTTAGCATTAGCCGTTACGCTTTTTTGGCTAAAGGTTACAGGCTTGCCTTCTAGTGGCTTTGGCCTCTGTCACTACGACTCTATCCCATCCCCAAATCATGTTTTGTCATGAAAAAACACATGAGAATTTGAATGGGAATGACGCAAAACAACAAGTGAAACAGGAGTTGTTTATTTGAAAATGGACGTTGATTTTCTCCCGATCACAGCCCGACCTTATTAACTTGCAAATCGGGCTTAAAATCCTGTAGTGTGAACTGGGCACAAGGATATAACAGCACAGGGCTTCAAGCATACTTTTCTTTTTAGGGACACTTGTATTAAGAAGAATAAGTTACCGAGTGCAATCCAATTCAAAAATTCGTATTGAGATTAATGTTTTAAATATAAAATTTTGAATATAGAAATATTAAATTATTTAAATAACTGAAAAGATACTTTAAAAATAAAAATAAAACCTCCAGTAGGTGGCGGCATATCACTGATTTTATCAAGAAATCATTCATTCAGTTGATTTGTTTGAATGGTTGATTGATTGAGTGACTGTCTTTATGAATGGGTAATTGAATCATTGGCTCACTAGATTAGTTTAAAAACACATGTTCATTCATTAATGAAATACGCTCTATTTGCTTGGAGATGCACAGCAGCTCAGCTGTGACTTTGTTTGAAACTATTTTCGTTGATGAAATAGAGCGAAATCAGGCAATAGTGTTGTAGTCAGACAATGTGAGCCACTTAATATGAACTTCTTGTTTATTGAACTGTTGTATTAAAAATGTCACATTTGCAAACTCCCTTAATCAATGAAGCCCTCTAAAATGGTTATTTTATAATCATAAGTTATTGTGTTTTTATTTTGTTTTTATTAGTTTGTGAATTTGTGAGCTTGCTCAGCTTAACTCAGCACTGAACAAAACTTTGGTGTTTTGAGCAGTGAGTGCATTCTGATTAATATTTAGATCAAGGAATCAACAGATATGTCTGTGATACATTACTCAATGCTGCAAAAAAGTTTTGTTTGTGATTTTTTAATCTATGCTGGAGCATTGAAAAATATGCTGATCGGGTCAGTTGCACTTGTGCTCCTAAAAAATTTTTCGTAGTCACACACAGTAGTTTTCAGTAGCAAATGTGACTGAAATGGTCGCACTGTAGAGGCCTGCAGCAGCAGGTATATGTTCTCCCACTTAAGACATAACCAATTGTGTTTACTTTCCAAGATGTTCATTTTGACATTTTGTGTGTATTTGACATTTAAAGCTCAATAAATGACAAAGAACTCATGAACTCAATTTAGTACTTGCATGTTAAAATGATAATGATCATTCCGTGACGATGCTACACTGCAACATCATGTGAGCTTAATCGTGTTAAAGAAAATAATCCAAAATCTCAACTGATAAATGTCTGTCAGTTTACTGTATCTACCAATATATTGCCCAAACCTATTTCAGAGACATTTTTTTTTTACTTGGCTGTTGTTTTAACACTTCACATATGTCTGATACATGCATAGATCAACAACTAAATGATAATACGTATGGACCCCCCAAAAATTTAATTGATTTATCAGTTGAGCACTTGAGTAGACAAAATTACTAACATAAAACGTAAAGGGTCAGTATTTTACAGCTGACATGATGTGGACAGACTGGTGGAGGAGGTAGTTGTCCTCCCTGAAATAATAAACAGCCCTGTTTGAAGAGATCACCACAGGCATCTGTAAAAGCAAAAAGCAGCAACATGTCTTTTGGGAAATTCTGTGTTTGCAGTTAGTAAGTGCTGGACTGGGGCCCATCCCACTTCAAACCCCCCAATTCCCACAATCCAACAGTTAGAAGTTGTGAGTTGGAAACGAGCCGTGTCTGTAGTCAGCTGTGTCAAGACCTGCTGGTGTGATATTTTTTTTATCCTACCTGCCCTTCTAATGAGAGAATTCCCTATCTGAGTGGGTGGCAAGCAGTAGCAGAAAAATATTTTCTGTCCCTCCACTACTTCCTCATTTCTCTCTAACTCTCTCTCTGTTTGTGGGAGCTCTTTATATAGACTATCTATTATACTCTCTTGGTCCTCTATCTATTCTGTACTTTTTTTCCCTCATGCACCTGACTGGAGAGTTGCTTTCTCCTGATCAGGGCTGCTGTAGTAATTGGCTGTCCCCTCAGCTCGGCTCAGCACAGCACATCTTCCAATATAACAGGCTACAGTTTCAGCCTGCCTTGCACTTTAGGATCTGACTACTAAATTGTTGTTCACAGGTAGGGAGACGGAATTGTATGTTAATGTCCACATTGTCACCGCTGTTTAGGCAAGAAAATAAAGGAAACAAGATGGCATTAGAGGCTGGAGTTGCACAGCAGGATGTGCCGTTTACATCTATGGGATCAAAGCGGGGAGGAGAGTCATTATGGCTGAGTCCCAGCAGACATAGTCGTGGCTTGAGCTGGGTTGTAAAACCTGTCTTCATCCTCTGATGCTGTCTTGTTGGTTTGCAAGACAGTCCATGCTACTTCTTTCTATGTCTAAAGGGTGATCCAGCTACAGGGTAAAGCTAGTCTAAGTGGAGGTTTGTCACCTTCTTTACATTTTTTGTTTGTTTTGTTTAACAGGTATATTGAATAATAAATATTAGCCATGTAAAGTTAGCTAACTGTTATGGCAAAATCATATGCTTGAACCTGAGGTCATACACACCTATTTAAATGCTGTAATATCCAATACTTTCAGCTGCCATTTATAAACTTTTAGCAAGTCAGCCTTTACAAGTTCAAATGCTTTGTCTGGTGGATCTGTTTACACCAAAGTCCTTTCAGCACAGGCTATGTTTTAAATTTGATTTTTTTTTTGTGGCATAAATGTGAATATGGTTGTAATTTAAAGGTGCTGTATGTAAGTTTTTGACTCTACTAAAGCATAAAAATACCATAATATGTTTGCAGATATTTAAGAAACATGCTTAGTTAAAGGGTTCATATGATGTTGCTAAAAAATAACATTATTTTTTGTATTTGGTGTAATGAAATGTTTATGCGGTATAAGGTTCAAAAAACACATTATTTTCCACATACTGTACATTATTGTTTCTCCTCTATGCCCTGCCTTTCTGAAATGCGTCGTTTTTTACAAAGCTCATCGGTCTGAAAAGCGAGGTGTGCTCTGATTGGCCAGTTATCCAGTGCTTTGTGATTGGCCGAATACCTCAAGCGAGTGACGGAAATGTTACACCCCTTACTATACTGTGATACGTGTCCCAGTCAGAACACCAGCGCGACAAGACAAAAACAATAAAACCCTTTACAAATGAGCCATTTGTTGCATCCAGTGGGGACATAATTATGGGTTATAATGACTTATACTGTGTTTTTACAGAAGCGCCAGCATTGTAGTCTTCTCTCCCAGGATCAGGAAACAGTCCTCCATGTCTGTTGTTGTTTTGGTTTGTGAAACCCTCCCACTGCCAGTTTATCCAATTGTATTTCGGCACCCCGGGTTGCCAGTTGGCGGAAAAAACAGTGTATTTCATTTCATTCATTGTCAAGTGTGCTCGTTCTTGTTGATGTCATCAATTTGGCAACCTGCCTGTGCCTCTGAGGAGGAGGGGCTGGGTGAAAAAAACCCTCTCCAATATTTAGAATTTGGACTGCAATACCTAGTTCAACCACTTGGTGTCAATCCTACATACAGCACCTTTAAAAGAAAGAATTAGTTTCATTTTATTGGAATGCTCCCATAATTTAATATGTAAAGTATACTTTTAATCCACAAATTAAAGCACTTTGTGTATGTTTATTTTACAAATTAAGACATGTTTTTCTTAAAAGCAGAAAATGATATTGGATGAAGTTGGCTGCAGATACTGTCAGATCTAGAGTCAGCTTATCAGTTAAGGTTTGGGATTTTAGGATTGGATACTGATGTTAAATTAGCAGTCATAGAAAATGTTATCATTAAGTTGTTTCGAATTTAATGTCTAAATTCATATATGCACACAAAATGGCTAAGCTTTCATCTGTCTTCTGCTTTGCCAGTGTGTATGCTCACAGTCATAAAAGCCCCTTTACTCTTTATGTTTTTTTTGTCGTTTGTTCTCTGGCGCACTCTACAATTTTATTTTTATTTTTTATGATGCTGGAGCTCATTCCCAGTCCCTGAACAGCAGTAATGTCAGATAAGGGTGTGTGTTGACACTGATAGACTGCTCTTTATTAAAGCAGCCAGCGTTATAACTTTAGTGAATTAGCATTCTGCTCTGTTCTCTGTCTGCTTTTAAATGCGGAGCAATGAGCCCTCATTTCAATGCCATTCATTTTATTTGGTGAAAAAGGAGCATAGCCCAAACATCTCAAGAGGTCTTTCAAATTGTGCTCTGGGAGGAGTTAGAAGGGATTTTATTAGTATGAGGGTTTTTTAATTAACAACCAGTCATCTAATCGGTGCAGTGAATGTTTTTCACTCTCCTGGATGTGTACTTATATTCAGCACAAGTCAGTTTCATACCTGTCTTCAAGTCACTAATAGCATTTAACACTGATAAATGTCTGCTTTTAAGTCACAGCGAATACGGTGGACAGCTTATTTGAGCTTTTTTACCAATTATCGCCCCTCACACTGTTTCATAATCATAATGTTCCATTTCATTATTCTCAAAACAGATAGTAACTCACTGAACTAACTGGCCTATGTGGGTACTCATATCAGTGTGCAATAATGGCTCTAGAACAGGAGCTCTGGGCTTGGCTAGTTAGTATGGACCATAGACTTCAGATGACATACTTCTGGGGTCCTATGCCAGTTGAGCAACCACTAATAAGATGAATGAGAATGTTTACCTTTATTTAGGGTTTATAGACTTCCTTGCTCTGGAGTGAATGATGTCATCACTGGGCGTGTCAAAGGTAATGTGTTTGTTGGCTCTGATGGGTATTAGGCCTTGGGTATGTGCTGAATATGTGTGTGGTCTGAAATGATTTCAAAAGGGCAGATATTAGAGTCATGGCCAGTTTGAAAGGGCTCCGCCCACGCTGTCTGATCTGTATCTAAGGTTGTCTGGAAATGACCAAGGCCTGTCACCACCCTCTCGTCTTTGTAATCTTTCATCAAAATATAATAAGCATTCAGGTTTGGCTCTATTCTGCTTTGAAACGGCCACTTTTCAAGACCCAAGCAATTCCTAAAATCAAGCGTCGTCACTCTCAGAAAAAATAGAGCAAAAGCTATTGTTGTGGTGGTACCCTTTAAAAGGTACTAATATGCACCATTTATGTACAATGCAGGTACTAATATCCCTTTTTTAAGTTCTAATATAACTATTTAAAGGGTGCTGCACTAGTGGCAGCTTTTGTACCTTTTCTCTGAGAGAAATTTTTAAATTTTGTATTCTGTTATGCTTAAAAATTTTACATTATAGACATAAAATGGCTAGTGAGTGCCATTTCTTGTTGACTTTAAATTGTTCTTCATGGTTATATTCATATTTGTATTTTACAGAATAGCCATTTGCCAGTTAAAAAGCCTACGGCTTTATTTTAAAATTATTGGGCCATTATGTTTTTGATTTTACCTTTGTTTTCACTTTTGACACCGGTCGCAACACAGATAAATAATTTTTGTCTGTATGTGGGAAGGCGGCTCATCATTTGGTGCTCTATGCCATTGTTAATTGAGTAAGTCAAATGATTCCAGATACCAGTTTCAGCTTTCTACTGTAAAATTCATTTACTCTTGTACAATCCCTCCAATCAGTGTATGCCACATTCAGCACATACTCCAATATCCAGAGTTATCTCCATGCCCCAAACGAAAGAGCACAGACAGTTATACTGTTGTTTCACTGCCTTATCAGGTAGCTGTAAACTCTTTGTTAGGACCTTGCTCCAGGCTGGGGTTACTTCTCAGTGAGCTGTTTTTCCATTCTCTCTCCCTTCCACCTTTTCTCATTCTTTAAAAATTTCACATTCATCCTTTAAGTTGATATTCTCCAATATTGTCTTTTAAAACTTTAGACATTTAAACATCTGAGCAAATTAAAAATAGAGGTGTAATAGAAGAACGGACTGGCAGGGTGACTTTGCCTTTAAGAAGCACTGGGTACATGGGGGTTTGCTATTTGAAGTGTACATCTTTGATTTCTGGTCAGCTTGTGCTTGAGACACAGGTCTTTGTTTTATATTCACAAACAGAAGTCTGAGCTTTCGTGGGGTTCTCAGACAAATTGAAAAGGATTCAGGTAACAAGAAGCGCATACTTGAGAATCACATTCCTTGAATAAATTATAAGACTTTGTTGAGCACAATCACTGTAAGACATTTTCAAAGGTGGCATAGCTAGACAGGAAGGACAACTAAAAGTCAGTCCCTCTAAATTGAAACACACTATTCTCTGAAATTCTTGAGAATGCTTGTATTTATTATAAAATAAATAATAAAATATATAAAAATAGAAATTAAGCAATCAGATTGTCATATAATAATGGATAAACTATTACATACACAATTTTAAATAACCAATTACCACCAATTAGCAATTCTTTATAGAGATAAAAGGGTAAGATAATAAAATTATTTTGCAAAGCAATATTTTAAGTCTCCGTATTTATTTAATTGGTTAGTAGCTGTGTAATGAGTGGGAAAATATACAGTCAGTCAGTCATTATCCATTCAGGGTGATACAAGAGACCTCCACTTGTTGTCAGGGGCTTGATCACCCTGTCAGAGTTTGCTTTGAGATAAAGACTGGCTTAATGTATATTATCCCTCACTCAGTTAAGGGATGACTCTTATATTTCACCTCTTCTCATCACACCACCCTACAATTATAATGTGAATTATGGCATGTAAAGCAAAACTCTGTTCTGGCTTTGCAGACAGTGATAAGTGATGTTTTTGTACAATTTTCATTGAATGAAAATATTATTTTGGGTGTAGAAGACAAAAAGAAAGAAAACTAGAGATCTGTAACATGATAATGTCATTTAAGGCCATATTTCTCAGTACAAACAGATAACAAAATCCTATTCTTTGACATAAACGGATGTCTGCAATATCAGAGCTGATTGTATGACAACTGGGGAATAATGAAAGATTCACAACTGGACCAGTTTAGCTGATGCCACTGTCGTTTGAGAGAAGCAAATATCTTTCTCGCTGATGTGGAGAAAGAAGCCCTCATATTAATTGTCCGAGAGTGTAGCACAAACCGTTAGACCTTGAGATGCGTAATTGGCTGTAGGATATGTCTTGATTTTTCATCAGTGTGGCAGCAGAAAGCATGGTGACATATAAGCGCATTAGCTTAGAGACAGAGGAAATCAAACTGATTTGCAGGCATGCTCATAACCACATTTACAGGATTTGGTATAGCATCTCAATCGCAAATGATAGATGATTGTTTGTCACAATTACAGCCTTAGGAAAATAGTGGGGGCGTTTTTGACAGTGACTCAGGCATATTATGTCACATTTTTGACTCCCTGTTAGGATGTTTGTTATGGATTAGACATCCCGCCATTGTGCTAGTGTTGAAATGTAGGTTGAGCTCATAAACAAATGACTTTTTAAAATAATCATAACGTTAATATAAATATCTTAGAAAATTAAACATAGATGTCTTATGCATGTTTGTTTGCTTCACAGTAGACAGTTCTTTGAAATGTATTTTAATGGTTTTATTTGGATGTTTATATGGATATATATATATATATATATATATATATATATATATATATATATATATATATATATATATATATATATGTATACACACACACAAGATTATTAAAAATATTATTTTACCCCCAAAAGTCTTGCAGATTGCATATATTCACTTTATTCAGGCATAATCATTCTGGTCCAAAGCTTTTTTTCTCTCCTTTAATCCATTCATCCTTACTCCTGCAGGGGTTTTACTGGAATTGAATGTGAATGTCATGTTGGTGTAGGTGACAGAGAATGTATAATCAGCAGTTGGTTGTAACAAGCTGATTATAATTGGAGTCAATTTACAGTTGTAGACAATATCATTGTAATTTAAAAATTCTGCACTGAAAGTGAACTTTCATTTAACAATGAAAGTTAAATGGCAGTGATTTGACTGGCCTGCCAAGCCCCAAGGAATGGGAATGAGAGACAGACAGGGTAAGAATGGAAGAAAGCCTGATATATATACCTGCCTTAATTGCCCCTGAACAAATTGTATTCCCTTTTTCTTTTATCTTTAGCCAGCATTTGCACTTTTTACTGTTCTTTCGAGCAGTCAGGATCAGGGTGCTGTGTACTTTATTGGGTAGTTAAAGTCTTAATAAAGCTAAGCGTCAGTTCCCCTTAAGCCCATGGGAGTGAACATCCACTACTGAAACAGCTGAATTCTGATGATTCTCATCACAATTTGTCACTATTTCTTTTTCCATTTTTTTTCTCATAGCATGCTTGGCTCATTAGTTCACGTTTTTTACCTTCATTCTGCAAGTTGCTCATTAGTCGCTCTTTGCAGTCAGAATAATTGGCGGCCATTAATTTATGATCCTTGTTATGTGCTCTGTATGAAGAATGTAGAAGAACTGCAAAGGATAATCTAAAATGAAATCATATACTGGTTATGTATTCATACACTGAGCCCTATATATTAGCATGCTTACATCAATCCATCATGGGTAGTGATTAATGACATAAACATCTTACTGCCTCTTACTTTAATTCTTTCATGCAATTTTTTTGTTGTTGTTGTTGTTGTTGTTTTGCAGATGAACATGGACATTTGAAAATATACCTGCCCAAAAAGCTGCTTGAATGTCTACCAAAATGCTCCACGTTGCCAAAAGAGAGACACAGGTGGAACACCAATGAGGTAAGGTCACCTCTCTCCGCCATCTGCTGCTGTCTTTTTTTAACTCCTGCTGACTTTATAGAGATAAAACCTTGTTTATTTTAAGCAGTGAAATGGACACAATGTGTTAATAGAAACCTCTCCAGGGATTCTGCAGTCAGTTCAGATATTAACAGCAACTGTGTGATTGCCTTATTTTTGTGGCAGGAGGAAGTTGCCTATTTTCCGTGCTGTGCTTGCAAAGGATTTTCACTCACTGGACATGGATTGAGTGTTTTAGGAAACAGCAGGTTCATAAAGCTTTCTGTATATACAAAGCTCTCATTTTTACATTTATGCAAATATAAATTTGCAATAGTTTATGATCTGCTCGTAAAACATTTATGTTCTGGTATTCAATATTTTAGCTCATATTCTGTTGCTTTTTTTGGTGGTGAATTGCACAGCAGTTTGTAAGTTAATGTATATAATTTTTGGCCATCTGTTCCAGCATCACTTTTATCCACAGATGTTTATAGACAGGATGTGATTATTTATGTATTTATTGATTGATTTATTTTTAACATGTGTGATGAAAGTAATCCTGCCCATAGTCATTACAGTGCTAAATCAGAGAAGAATATGAAGGCTCTGTTTTCTTCAACCGTCTCTTCATCTCAGTCTTCCTTCACTATGTCTGTAGTTGTGGAAAGCTTATTGGCGACAAATGGAACATTCCTTGAAACTCCTTGAAAGTTTTTCCTGGGGTCAGAACACTGTGTGATTTTATATTAACAATTCAAGGAAACAAAAATATATTAGGATTAGAATAATGCAAGTTGTTTCGTTCGGCTCCGTTGTTTATTGACTTTCAGTAGACTCTGACATGCTATTTCAGACCCCTCTGTGCCACTGCAGAGCAGCCTTGCTATCTAACATAGCCATATACCTAATAATCTACATATGAAAATGTGTTTTAAGTATGTTTATCACAGCCTGGAGGCTTTTCAGGCACAATGTATCAAACAAATAAGAAAAGATAACAAGCCTCTTAGATTTTAGTATTAAAAATGAAAATTTAAAATGTTTTTATTTGTATGACTGTGGGAGGAAAAATCAAAGACTGTTTGCTCCAGCTGTCCTTGACCTATAGGCCAGCTGTTTTAAATTAGTTCATTTCTTTTCAGTGCAGCTACTTTATCATTTAATGGAAATGAGATGGTGACTTGCTTGATTTTCACATTTTATTTGTTGTTCCTGTTCAGTCTATCGTGTGGCGCTGCTCCCTCCGTGTGGATGCTGCGGGGAGATTGAATCTAAACATTGTTTCACTGCCGTAAGCTAGAGGGATTTTAAATGACTGAGTTTCTCTAAAGAGATTCATAAACTCATAGCTCAGTGAAGGAGATGCAGTTTTATTACAATTGATCCCATCGAAGCACGCATGGCTTTCACACATTAAGTGACAGGCGTCATCAGAGAACAGGAGACAATAGAACCTTGTGTGTGCATGTCAAGCTTTTTGGGTATTTTCTTTTTTTTTTCTCAAATTAATGACATCCTCTTGTGCAGGCTGGTAAAGAGAGCGTAGAGGAGTGCTTTGGTTTCGGTTTGGTTTTTAGTGAGCCTGCCTGCTTCACTCAATATCAAAACGCCTGCCATAGCCACATACATAACTCGCATGTCACCTTTACATCAATTTCAGCCCAGCCAAAAGTCCCCAGTGACAAATCACTGACGCAGCCCTCTTAAAGGGATATTTATGAATTGAATACACTGCTTTATCCCTCTGCGTATTTTTTATGGAGTGACAAGTGGCTTTTTTGAAAGGAAAGAGGTGTGGATATGAATGACAATGGTGAAATAGACATTGAAAGCACCAGCAGTTGAATGTTTGTGTCTTGTCAGATTTAGCTCTGAATGTTTTCCCTCTGTGCTTCTAGTAACCAAAGACTTGTTTTGTTGAATAGTTTGTTTTTGAAGTGCAAATACGGCATTGTGGGATATGGTTGATTGTTTGGCTTTATTTCCATGTAATAAGATGCAATATCCTGAGAAAAAAGTTAGATTTCTGAACGATGTATGTGCACTTGTCATTCAAAGGTTGTCAGTTTATATTAGGCATTAAGTGTTTGTACATTGTGGTCTGGTTTGAAATGATACAAGTGAACTAGAATATTGGCTGCCTTTCTAGTTGAAGCTGATGGTTTAATGCATTTGACCTGTGGTGTTGTGCTTGCAGTCAAAAATGAATTAATGTGTTTAAAATTGATGTCTGCTCTTAATGTGGAATGATGTCATCTTTGTCCTAGTATGTTACGAAAGAAAGAAATCAAGAACTTCCAGAAGGAAACAAAATAAAAAATTAAAATCAGTTATAAAATAACAAACCTAGATACTGTATTCCTCAATCTGCATAAAAATGCTTGGAAAATGCAATCTCTAAACTCAAAACAAATCTGCAATAATGAAATAATATAATAACATTACCTGCATTTTATTGACTTCTAGGCTATATGTTACAAAGATTTCTCCAAAGATAATTATTGTAATGATATTATGGTATTTCTTCAACTGCAGGCACTTTTTTTGTCTTTTATTTTTTTATATGCCTTTACTTTTTGCTACTTCTAAATCTTTATGCAAATATTTTATTTTATTTTTATTTATCCTTGTCCCAGACTTACTATATTTTAAAAGGTTAAATTGATCATCTAAATCTTCTCCTTGTATGATCTATGCAAATAGTGTGTAACATGTATAAAGTGTTTTTTAAGAGTTCACAGGGTTAAAAATGGCCATAGCTGAAGACACACCTATTTATGCTGATGCTAAATGTCCAGTGTAGAATAAGTTATAAAGAACACATTTCTGCTTCAGTGTCGCTAAAGGGATTTGTTCTTTGGAGTGTCTTCAGCTTGTTTATTTTCATATAAAAATACGGAATGCAGTTCCATCAAACATCATTCAATGTAAATTGTGATAATCGTAATTAATAATCGCAATAACAATTTCAAGGGAATACTCGACAATTATGATTTTTGTCATAATCGTGCAGCCCTAACTGAACGTGGAAGTTTGAATGTTGAATGGAGGATAACAGTCAGCCGCAGCTGAGAGAAGAATTTATGTGAACTTGTATTAAACAACTTTAATATTCATCTGTACCAGACATTAAACTATGGAAAAGCATCAGAAGACTTGGAGTATTGTGCAGAAAAATTGTTATGGTGCTTTATAATGTTTTTGTGCCTTTCGTGGGGCTTAATAATGACACATAATAGTATACGCACAATATCACATTTGGATCGGTCTCATCTGACCGATATCGGCTCCGGCAGAAAATGGCAGTATCGGAGCCGATAGTGCATCCCTAATCTTAAGCATGCAGAATAACATACAGTTAGTATGCTGCTTTGAGTGATTATGTAATTGTGGCTTCCGTAATCTTAATCGCGATTAGAAATTCGATTAATTGTGCAGCCCTAACTTTGGGCCATATTTATATCTGTCGTCTTTCCTTGTGTGCATTCATAAGGAGAATGTGGATTGGATTAAATTTCAAGCATTTGCTGGAAAATTAGATTAACCAGTCTGCCCAAAATGAGGTAGATAGCAAGAGGACAAGGTGAGGATGTAGGTGGTTTAAAAGAGGTGATGTGCACAAAGGCACCGATCTGCTTTTAAACTGTCAGAATGAGATTTGAAGAAAATATGGGCAAAGGATTGACAATTTATTTAACTGTAGCAACCACAGCACCACAGTCTTTATAACAGAGAAAATAGGCTTAACAATAAAAGCACAACAGATAACAGAGTTTGAGGCAAACACAAAAACTAATTAGAAAGGGGATCTATGAGATCTGACAATGCCTTCTATGAACAGGAATCAAAAGAACAGGTTTATTTAGGCGAGATACTGTGCAGAGAGATATGTGAAAAGTTAATACCTAAAGAACTCTGTTAGTCACATTTGACTTTGCTGACATAAATTAATCCACATATGGGCAATATTATTATTTTAAATGTTAATGATATACAGTGGCTTTTAAGGCAACTATTTCATAGAAACCTCCTCCTCAGGTTTTTTTCATTTGGTTTTATCTTCCTTTCAGCACATGATTTCTAGTCTTCTACTAGTCCTACCATATATGGAGGACAGTAACCTTTGATTTCCAAACTCTGGTTTTCAGAATGATTTCTCTCACCATAGCTAAATTTTGGAGCACACGCTCCATCCTGTTTGGCGTAGTCCTTCTCATGGTGAAATGACACATATGTTAAGTTGGCTTGAGAACCAGTGAGGAACAAGTAAGGAATGATGACTTATGTCAATCTTCTAAGATAGTTTCTCATCAAAAAAAAAAAAAAACATGTGGAAAGTATTAGCAGCACTATCAGAAGACCAAAAAAAAAGTGCTGGCCCCTGGAAGGGACCCTCTTGGAAAGGGAAACAGGCAGAAAAAGAGGGGGTTAGGTTGTTTTGAAACTTGGCTTTTATTGGTGGCAGCCACTTAAGACCTGTGAACCTTCTCTCGGCTCTGAACCGAAGTCCAACTGTGGGATGAGAGCGCCTCAGCTCAGTCGCTCTAAGGACTTCTACACATTTAATGCCCTGTCATCAGGACTAATTCTCTCCGCCCAGCACTGCCGTGGCACAGTGCCTGCGTGCATTATGCTGCTGCTCCTGCTGGAGTGCCATCGTGGATGCACATGGCACTGGAGCAGCCCAGGAAGATTTGTGGGCAGAGAGAACAGAATCTTCCGGTTACAGTCACGTCTGGCAGCAACGTCCAGGGAGAGGGTTCAGATTACACAGGATGTGGTGGGGCTGGAAAAAAGAGAGGTTTGGCTCACTGGGCCAGAAATGACTGCATTTCCCCCACCAAATCAGACATAATATGAAACCCCTCGTGAGAGTCGATGCACCTGCTGAAGAAGGCCATTTACAGATTAAATACTGATCAGAGCAATCTTCTGTTTTTGATTACAATGCATTGAGAGCCTCCCAGTGCACAATTGTCCTGAAGGTTACAACAGAGTGGTTAAATTCACACGAAATGCTTGTTAGGTACATTAGTTTCAGCATTCCTCATTTAGAATAGGGAGTATCATCATGTCGTTGTGATGTGAATGTTGATTTGCCTTGCTTTTGTAGAGCTTTGTGTTCACCTTTATGTTACGTGACTGTCTGATCTATTTTTTTCCCCCTTTGCTTTAAGAAAAGTAGCAATAGAGGTGATGTCACTTTTAAGAAGTCAGCCTCACATTTTGTTACGTTACCTAATTTTGATTATTTTAGCACCTCTGCTGGGGTCGAACACTAAAGGGAGCATCTTTCCTTTTATCTCCGTCTCCAATCTGAATCTTTCACGACCCATCCCTCCTGTGGAATCTGCGTCACGTCTGTTCAATAACAGTTTCAGGTCATGGCTTCAATTATATCGACATCACTTTGGTGCACCTTTGAAAATATAATGACTGTTTTTTGAGCAAAGACTGAACAAATAATAAAAGAGCTGTGTATGAACAAAAGGAAACCTCTGCATAACCTTTGTGTTACTTGTTTGTAGTAGTGATTTGTAATATGAGGCTGTGGTTAATTATTCCGCAATTATTCAACAACAGCTGTCTAAATATGCAGTAGTTACAGATACAGTGGAATTATATCACTGATATTGTCCATAAATCTTGTGCATTTCTATAATTGAAGTACATTTCAAAGTTCATATCCACGTAGGCAGTTGTTTGTTTGTGTTTAGCACTATCACAGAGTAACACAATTTTTCAGTAGCACAGTGAGCGGGGTACTGCATTTTTTATGTGGCTGTCATATTGACTTCCAGTGTCATCAAATGCAGCCACTCATTTTTTTTCTTGCTCTTCTTGTTTTTCTTGTAGAAAGTAAATATTTTCTTTTTGTCAGTAGAGGCTGGTTCATATTGCTCTTATTATGGTTGCCAAAGTGTCTGATCCCAGGCTAAAATCTGGTTTGGCAGAGATCTGTTCCAGCACTAGATGGCTAGCATGCTGATGTATTGGCCTGTCTGTGCCTTTCAGAGTGCAGACTGCTTGTTATTTGGACTGGTAACCTCCACTTCTTCTCCGCAAGCTCCTTTCAGTGCCTCTATCCCTGAGGGCCTCTCTATCCCCCACCCAGACAAGCCTGAGCTCATTAGAACATTTCCCTGGATTAAAATCTTCCTTTATAGATTACAACAGTTAAGATGTTTGAACAGTTCTTGTCACAGAGACAGGCATTTTACTTTTAACGATTTGTTTGGCTTATTACCACAGTTTGATGATTTTGGAAGATTTTTTTTTTTTTTTGTTACCGTTTGATCAAACCTCACCTGTGATTGAATGTTTTTCTTCTTTTGATGTTGTAAATGGGACGATCCTCTCAACTGTGTCTAATTAAAATTACCCCGTATGAATTGCAAGTGTTTATTGAGAAGTTCATTAGCCTCTCTGGGGCAATCAGTGGAAATTAAAGGTCATGTTTGCTTGTTTGTTTTTGGTAAGAGAAATGCTTTAACATTTTTATGAACAGGTGTCCAAAGCATGACTTGAATTTGAAATGTAGTGCTCAGGGGCTTCTTTGGTTGAGCTGCTGATGTCTTCTTAAATATTGGATTTGAGATTAAGGTCCAAATGCCACCTCCTTCTTTTGGGGAGCTGTATTTGCATAACTAGCTGCTTTTCATTTGCACACCAAAACAAATTCCTGTTATTTGTTTATTGATATGGATAGATAGATTTATTTCTCTTTATTTCCTGTTGAATATTTTATAATGTTAGGATTGCTGCCAATATCTCATTTAGACCATTATGGTTTTGAAAACTACTTTCCTCTTGAATGTGAGGAACAGCCAAGTAATAAATATGCTGTTGAAGATCGCAAAATATTGTGCAGTGCCTGGTGGTGGTTTTTGAATGTAATAACCACACAAACATCATAAGTGGACCTCAGTCAACAGTATAAAACAATTTTAAAAGCCAGTTCATGACCCCTTTAATGTGCCACTTGTCACATCTTTTATATAATTATTTTTGTTCACTATGTTAGTCTATCTGTATAACTTATTTTGTTTTTTCAATAATTATCAGTTCATTTATTACCTGTTATAATACAAGGTTAACTATTTATTGAACATTGTTGTCATAAACCCTACACCTTTCCCCGTAGTTAATTTACCCTAAATCAATTGTAAAAACTATTGCATTTGCATGATGCTGATTGAGTACATCTTTAACTGTTGTAAAACTGATATTTTGTTTCAGGGATGTGATTTTCACATGGGTCGTCCATGTGATTCGCGTAGATCTGTTTTTAAGCTATAACCTAATAAACTTAAAAAAGAAACATCATGGACGGAATGGTCCTGAGAGCGCTGCATGAGCTCGCGGCACCATCTGCAGAACAGTTAAAGCGTTCAAATGAATCAAAGCGCCAAACGCGAGCAGAATCAGCACTGAAATGTGTTACTCGACCCGGTGACATTTTATGAATAGCGGTGAGAATTTGAGATTGGTAGTGCTGTCATACAACTCATAACGGTTGTGCTGTAATTATATAATAGGCTGTAGTGTGACAGTACTGTTTTTGGTTTCGATTCACTTAGTGCTGCACTTGGTTTGAGACGCTTTAATTTGCATTTGGGAATGGAACATTTGTCATTAGAAACGTTTTTAAATCTGTTGTTGTTTACAACAAAGTTTTAGTGTCACATAATCCTTCAGAAATCATTCTAATATGCTGATTTGCTGCTCAAGAAACATTTCTGATTATTATCAATGTTAGAAACAGTTTTGCTGCTTAATATTTTTGTGAAAACAATGATACCACTCAAACATTTTTTATAAGATTTAAAAAAGAGAAATTAATAATTGTATTCATCATGCATGAAAGTGACAAAAAGTGAGTGAAGACATTTAAAATGATGTTTATTTAATAAATGCATTAACAAATTTAATTAATTTATTTGATAAATGCTGTTCATTAAACTTTGTTTATCAAAAAATCCTGAAAATTAAAGTGCATCATCATTTCCACACATTATATGAAGCTGCAAAATTGTTTTCAACATTGATAATAATCAGAAATGTTTCTTGAGAGTCAAATAAATTGTAATGATTTCTAAAAGATCATGTGATACTAAAAACTGGAGTAGTGATTAAGAAAATTCAGCTTTGCATTACAGGAATAACATTACATTTTATAATATATTAAAATCGATTTTTGTATTTGTAATAATATTTCAACATTTTTTTTTTGATCAAATAAATTCAGCCTTGATGAGCAGAAGATAGTTATTTCAAAATCATTAATAATTGTAATTTTTCCAAACTTTTGGCAGGTATTTTATTAATAATAACAATTCTATATACTTTACTATAATATATTATAGTACTTTATTATAATATATTATTATATTGTTGTCATGATTATTAAATACTGCTTTTTATTTGTTTACAGGACAGTATGTATTTTTACAATATAAGATATATAATTTAATGTGCTAAAATATATATTTTTAATAATGAGTGCTGGGGGTATGACTTGTGGGAATGATTTGGGGCGTTGTCAGACTTTCCTTCTTTTTTGTCTCTAGCTGATCACATGCCTATTGTTTCCATATGGAAACTTGTTATTTGATACATTTGGAAAAATCCAACTGCATTTATTAGTAAAGTTGAAATTATAATTGGCATGTGTGGCTGGAAATTAGGTTTACCATCATTTTGTTTCTGTAACCATGGTGGCATGCAGTAGGAGGGAAGTTCTGTAACCTGGGCCGAGCTGCCTTTGTTTGTAATGAGAACCTACCTGTGGGTCATTCTGGGGTCTTGAATGCTACAAGGACTTTGCAGTTTTCTCCTGGCTCTGAGGCAGGGGTCTCCAGCACACTCTGATGACGGGTGCCTGCTCAAAATTGCCTTACCTCTATTGTTGCACATACAGGTCACTTCACCTCCTATAGGAACTTCTAAATTGAACCCAGCTTGCGCTTTAATTTTTTATTGCACGCCACCCCACCTCCTTCGTTCTTTTTTCTCCTCTCCTCCCCTCCAATTCCTCTTATCTTCTACCTTTTTTTTTTTTTTTTTTTTTTGGATATGAGGCTAGGACCAAGAACGCTGTTATATTGAGCTTATTTGCATGCTTGTCTCAGTGCATTGTTGTGCAGCTAATATTTACAAGAGTTTGAAAGTAAATGCCATTGTGTTCTCAGCTCTCTGGATCAAATGGCAGGGGAACTAAGGTGCACACAGAAGCCTGATGTATTATTCCATTTCATGGAGTCTGCCAGCCTAGCACACATACCCCGGTAATCCATACCCCTGCCGCTCACCCCCACTTGAAATAAATAGGATTGGTATCTGTCTCCCTGACTCTCAGAGATGCAGTGATTGATGGATCTTGTACAGGATTAATTATTGAAGCTAGTGGTTTCCTCTCACAGACATGACTAAACAACACTGCCAAGAGCTGCCTGGAAGATGGGCGTACACATCAAAACCACCCTTAATTTTTGAATACAGTATCACTGGGAGAACCTAATTACATATTGTTTAAAATTTAATGCATGATGTTATTTGGTTGCTCTTATTTACTTCTCAGAGTTCAGAGGTTGAAGCAAAAATGTGTACTTTTGATGCTCTTGTGAAATTGTTTGTGAAGGACCATTATTGTTCTTTTTTTCTTTCTTTCTTTTTGTCTGTTTTGACCTCGTAGAGCTGCAGTGTATCAAGGCTAACTCAGCTTTCTTAGTGTCCTGGTTCTTATGTCCCTCAGGTTTGGTCACATGCATTATTTTGTGTTTCATCCTGGTCAGCCACTGTGTGTAAGGTAGTACAACACTTTTTTTTAACCAGTGAAAATGACCCCATCTGCCTATCCCAGTAGGGCCTGTCTTTATTTAGTTATTTCACAGAAATCCCTTCACGTCCACACTAGAAGTAGTACCATGAGAGGAACTGTGCTCCATCAGTATGGAAAAAGAGGATGCCAACTGCAGAGGTGATTCACAGAGACTTCGATAGACTCCCACATCATGGCACTTTTCGCTCCGATCAGTGGGTGGGAAGTTCTAGCTTAATCAGTGGAAGGGCACGCAAGCTCTTCCGCTTCACAGGATCCCTCCTCTTTTTCCCTTTCTTGTTATGTGCTGGGCTTTGATCTTTAAAGGTCCTTGAGAACGAAGAGCCAGCAGGCTGGGACTCTCTTCGTTTGGATTCCTGCCCATCTGCAGCTCCATCTAACGGACATCCCTGGACACAGCAGGCCTTCTTGTCTTTTTCGCTCTCTTTCGCTCTTCTTTTCTGCACTTTCTCTCCGCACATTTGCTTTAGCCCATCATTATCCTGATTTCCTTTCTTCCAATGCACTCATTTGTTTTGATGTATTTGCATTTATCTATCCTTTTTGTGTCGTCGCAGGTAATCATTTTTACAAATTCATAGTGGCACTTTGCGCTGACAAATGCACTTCTCCCCTGTTGGCAAAATCCCTCTCCTAAAGTCGTGACAACAGGTCGCAAGCATTATTGCTTAACCCATTTAATCCGAAAAAAAAGGTTTTAATTTATAAAGCTCTAAAAACCTTGCTGAGTGATGTTTTAGTGCATTTCCTGCAAATATGGAAAAATAAACGTCTCAATTAAATATGTGCAGTGTCACATGGTTAGTGCAAACTGTCACATGACCAGATCAGTTTAATTCTCATTTGCACCATGAGAAGATGATGGCTGCATCAAAGCTTCAAAACAAAAGGCTAGTTAAGTATGTTAACATAAAGATATGACAAAGATTTTTGGTACACATTATCTTTAAGGTGTCTAGTATTAATATATTATTTCACATAATTCACAGTATTGTTGATGGTCACAATAGTGACCGGTGGGATAACAGTGAATTTAGGTATACAATATAAATCCAATTGCAGTTGTTAGTGAAGGCTGCTTTAAAATGTTGCAATGACAAAATAATGAACTAAATTAAAAATTCAAATGTTACAAATAATTTATAATGTTGATGTTGTAATACTGGTAGCACTAATATAAAAATTTGATGATTTATTTTATTAAAAAGTAACAATTTTGAAATACATGATGGTTGTTGTTTTTTTTGGCTTTTATCTCAGTATTCTTAACAGTGTTGTATAAGGTTTTTTATGCATAATAGTAACCCTAGAATGTGATCAAACAGTTTAAAATAGCTGGGCTAAGACATATAACAATTTTTATGACTGCAGAAATATATTAATTCAGTATACACATTATCTCACTTGTCACAATTGTGACCGACCATTAAACACAATTTTTTACACACTTTTCCAAAAAATGTTAAAAAAATAATTATTGATTATTTCAAATGGTTACTAATGACACATCATTTGGATATTTTCATTTCTGGGAAAAATTCGGGATTAAACGGGTTAAGTGTGAAGCATTACACGGGGTTTGTTGACCAAGGGCCTGAGTCTTGGCAGCACAGCAGGACTCCCTGGACTCACTACTAACTGGACTGTCATTAAAGTCTAAGTTAAACATTGTACTGGTGTCAAAATCTGCAGGGGTTTTGCCAAGAGAACATGATATTTGCCAGATCACATTATCCCTGTTTTGTATTAAAGTAGTTGGACTGCAAAACAAAGATATTTCTCCTGCTGTGAGCGCTATGCCTCTGTCCACTCTTCACACTTTAGTTTTATGATAACCTAACACATTTTCTCTCCCAAAACACTGAAGATCTTTCAGAATTTTCACATTACAACTTAACAGCTTATGCCTGCAGAAATTCATCTGCTCTTCAGCAAGGTACTAAGATTATTGGTGTAAAGAAGCCTTTGATTTATGGATTCATATATCATTAGACCATTATGTTACTTGTAGAGTTGTCTGCGGACAGCAGTGGATGACACTGCCTGACCTTTACTGCTTCCAGCATTCCATTAAATCACAATATGAAAGGTCGATCTTTATCGTTTTTACACTCTCAAATGTTACTTCTGCCACATTGGTCAGAGTGTTGAAGCTCTGTGACAGGTTTCCTTCATGAAGGTCGGCACTTGAGTTTTTGTCCTACACTGCACAGATGTTGGCCAGTGTCCACCATAGATCCATATGTCAGTAAATGCCAGGCTGAAAAGGCTGACATGGCCATAATCGTTAATACCACCAGTTGCTACTCATGCTATATGGGATGAAAGAGCATAGTGATTGCTACTTACTCTCACAGTATGTCCCTGCTCTAATTGTAGTCTGATTGCAGATGATCGAAGGTCCCAGACATCTTCACATACCCAGGAGGGGATCTTTGCACACTTAAAGATTTTAGTCGTTTTCAGGTAGTTGCAAACTCACTTTGTTTCTTCTGTAGAACAGAAACAGTGAATTATTATAGAATATTCTGTCCACTCTTTTAATATAATTAAAGAGGAATGAGACTATCATGACCAAAAAGCACCATAAAAGTATCATTAAAGTGGTTCATTATATTCAAAGCCAGTATACTATAGATTTATACAATTTAAATGGATAATTCACCCACGAATGAAAGACCTATCATTTGCTCACCTTCATGTTGTTCTAAACCTGTATTTATTTCTTCTGCAGAGCATAAAAGAAGGTATTTTGAAGATTGTTGGCAACCAAACAGTATTGCTGATGAGTGATGACCATACCATTGTATGGACAAAACACGCACATTTTCATATTTGGATGAACTAATCCTTTAAGACATTACTTACTCTCATAAGAACTGACTAAGGGCATTAAATCACCAGCTAAAATTACCAGTGTTTCTTTTGGTTTATTCCAACACGTGACCTTATTCACAGTTTTTTAAACCTGAAATCTGTTTTGATGAATGAAGTAATTATTCAGATGGGGAAGCATGCCTTCATGCTTCTTAATCACTTTACATACAGATTTTCTTGCTGAAATCAAATGAGACTTTGAATACTCCTTCCGTTTGAATGAATCGAATTTTGGATGTGAACACACAGCCCTCATAGCCAGAGGTACACGGTTGCAGCGTGTATACGTTATTGTGTGTAGTAGTCATGAACACAGGACCTTCTTCACATTTAAATGAATCCAGAAATGACCCACTCAACCAGGAAATAGCTCTGATTTGTAAATGCTTAGCTATGAGTTTGAGGTCTTGGATTTCTGTTTTATGTTTCACTTACACCTCAGACTATGTGATAGATGTGTATCTCAGAGAGAAAGGCTAAAAAAAACCCCTCTAATTTCTGTTAAAAACCTGTCATTTGTCTGTTTGGTTTGGTAATCCGGCGTTGCTGGGACTCAGGGACACTCTATATCATTGGCAAGATTCACATGCACGTGCTCTGCCGCCAAAGTGTCGACGGGGTGTGTTCGGGTAGTTCATTAAAACATGCCCTCTCCTAACCCCTTTTCTCCTTGCAGCCTGTCCTTTAGCGAAACCTTCAGGTTCCATTGAAATTCCGCAGAGCTTTCCTCTTTTGAAAAATCTGTTGATGAGGTAATGCAGGGCTGCGATAGCTCTCTGCTCCCTCTGCAGCTGAACATTTCTCTAAGTCATGTTTACATAATTAGCGAGCTCTCAGAGAGCCTTGATAATTTTTAAAAAATGTAAGGAGCTAGTTAGTAGTCCACTTGGTGTCTCCCTCTCCAAGACCACTGTGCTGTAGATACACAGATATGCATACATTCAAAAAGCACGGTCACAGACAAAAACAGCTCTTTTCTCTTTGCTTGCATATTTTTCACATACATTATATGTATTGAAACCAATGTTTTATAGTCATTAACGTATGGTATGCTATTGCGTTGGATTAAGTATTTTGTGTTTTTGTATGAATGAGCATGTAGCTTACATAATGAGCTTGCAGTGTTTTTCCTAAAATAAATGACTGAGGCATACTGTTAATTATTGTAAATTGATTATTCACTTATCAAGCCTGTCCAGCATTCCTCTGCTCTGCTATCAGCCTCTGAAATGCAATTGTTTCATTTATGTCTTCTCTTACAGTAATTAGATGTTCCAAATCGGTGAAGAAACATAATTAGTGGGCATTCATTTATGAGGGTCCATACTGTTGTTCATGACAGAGATGTGTGTATTAAAGTTATTTTTGTCCCATGGCTATGTTGAGACATTATGGGATTAATCATTTTAGTAGAGCCCATATGAGATCGCTAATGGACAGTGTGATGTTGAATTTCACTTTACTCCCTGCTTGACCATATCACTGAATCTAATTATGTAACCAACTTCAGAAGCTGTGACACTGTTATATTAGTCTAGTTTTTTGCTGGAGTGAATGACTTTTTCGGTTCACACTTTTGTCACATTTTAATTTGTACAGCACAGTTTACAATAAAGAACACACATTTTTTTTTGAGTTCAGATTTCGCGTGCTTAGGAGAGCTTTCTCACTACAGATGGAAAAAAACACTTTACAAATATGATGAGGGCTGTAAATCTCTCTTCTTCTCCTTTGGTGTGGTCTTGAGAGATGAATCAGCTAAAGCCCGCTGGCATCCACACACAAATCTTCATTAGATGTGGTTGATAAACCATTAATCCATTTTCACTCTTTTTTCTTTTTTTTTTTTTGGTCCACAAAGCTTAGTCAAGATAGACATGATATTTAATTTAACACAGATGAAAGCACAACTGTATGGGATAGATGCACAGTTTTTGAATAGGATACCTCTACTTTGCTGTTACTTGTTTGTTTGCTAAATACTGAAAATAAATCTTTCAAGATGGTATGGTTAGTGAAAATTAGATGTACTCCAGGACCTTAAAGAATTAAGCTTAAAATGAAAATTCTATTGTTTATTAACCCTCATGTCATTCATTTAAACCTGTTACGTTCTTCAGTGAAACACAGAAGTCGAAATTTTGAACAATGTCATGCTCCCAAATAACTGACTGACTGACTACAATCAGTCTTACTACAATCAATCTAACAATCACAATTAACTACAATTACTACATTCAATTTTAGCCTGTTTGTTAAACAAATCAATTGTATGGCTTTAGAAGACTTTGAATATCAAAAGGACTTTTTATTATATGAAAAATAGTGGCCAGTACATTCTTCAAAATTTAAAAGCATGTAATATAATTTTGGAATGATTTTAGTGTAAGTCAGTGGTGAAATTTTCTAGCCTTTACCCATCATTTCAGCATTCACAGACAAAGATTCTTAATTGTACATCTCTACATGTGCATGCAGATATGCGTCTCCATCGCCACTCCAGTTTGTATTCTCTGAAATTGTAGTAATGATCAGCTTTCCAAAAATGGAGAGTAATGAATGCAATATTTGATAAACAGCATGCAACTCATATCACAGAAGGCTGTAATTTGCACTATTTGTAGATCCTTGATTTTCTCTGTATCCATTGCTCTTGCATAAGGGTCAGTGTTTCATTTGTCCCCGCTGATTGCTTGTTACGTTTTCTCTGATTCACATGAATAATGTAAAATTAAACCATTTTCTGCCCCAGAACCAGTTTGTGCTGCAAGTTTATTTTCCTGTCAAGTGGCTGGAAATATTCCTCCCTCTGTTTGCAGCTCTAGCAGTTTGTGAATTTGATTAACCAAATTGCAGAAATTTCTCAAACATTTCCAGAAAATTGTCAAAGAGAGACACACTGGGAAATGAAAACCGCCTGTATGTGACCTTGCGAGAGGCAATCAATGGCCTTTATCTTGCCCAGCACATTATAAATCCTACCATCGGTGTGGTCAACAGGTCCTTGTAATATATTGACCTGGTGTGCAGCAATTTATCAGTTTGTCTCTGAGGTTAAATAATTTAGTTTTTCAGCACAGCCCATGCTTTCTCTTTGTTCTTCTTCATTCCCAGATTTGCCTGATTTTGATGGATTGAAGTTGCAGATGTGCATGAATAACAGAAACTCTTCTCTAATTGTATATCTCATCTGTAGAGGAAACAAGCTTTCTTGCGTTTGTGTTTACCTCTGAATTCTGCTCTTCCTGTGCTGTTGTCTGTGGACGTGGGCCCTGGAGTTATAACTTCTTGAATCAACACAGGAAATCAGAGTATGCATAGTAAAAGAAGCAAAAGAAATTGCTTTCATTTACTGCAGCAAACTGGATTTTTTTTCTTGCTCTCCTAGAGTAAAAACTAGCACCTGAAGGCTTCCTTCTGCTTTTCAAATTGGAGTAATTTAATGTAAAAAATACCACAGTGATTCTGTTCTCTTTTTTATTTTTGACGGGTTGATTTATTGTTAGAGTATGTATACTGTATTAATAAACAAGAGCCTTCACATGAGACATTTATGGAAGGTGTGATGTGCTCGACACACCTAGGAAAGAAATCCCCAATGTTTTCTCTCACCAGCTTTAAATCAGCACTTGCTTGGGAGCATCTAAGACGAAAATCCAGAGATGTGGTTTACGAGTGTTATGTCCCTTATTCCTTTTCGTCTCTTTCAGTATCACTTCTTGAGCAGGACGGTAGCAGCCAATACTTCTTCATGCAAGATATATGCAGTGGGGAATTAACAGGAGTTTGATGAAGTAAATACCAAATACCCGACATGAGAGGAATAAGAAATACACAGCTAGGACGTGCCAAGGTCTGGGCTAAACCTTGAGCCAAAATTCCCCCTCAACTAAACTCTGCTCCCTGAGATGAAAGACAGAATTGTACTGATATTCTGATCAAAGCCAGCTATCTCCAAACTCCAAAGGAACACCTGGAAATCTGCAGGAGAAATATGAGCATGCACAAAAGAACATTGTAATGCATAATGTATTTTAAGTGCTGTTTGTATATAAACATCTGCCTAGGGTATTAATTCATTTTTTTTTATGTTTGTTAATTTATTTATTTATTGTTTGCTCGCCTGCTCATTTAGTACATTGAGGACTTTTAATCTAAAGCCATTTGATGTCTCTCCTCACTAGTTTTTTATATGCTTGGTGGTCATTGTGGTCTGATCTAGATCTGATTTATTTACTTATTTATTTTTGTCAGAGGCAACTTCTATATTAAACAATTTCTTTAAAAGACAATTTTATTTATACAGATTTAATTCATCCTTTTTATAATAGGGCTTTTTGCCTTTATTTTATAGGACTGTAGAAAGCAGAGAGAAAAATAGTTTAAGAAAGGCAGTGTGATTGGGAAATGACCCATTACAGACTTTTTTTTTAACACAAGTCCAATACACAGTAATTTGATATATTTGAGTTATCAGTATTGCTGTTTGATTGACAGTCATGAATAATTATTCTATAAAGGCTTTTCATTTTGTTGACCTGTGTAATTGTGTGCCGGGACTTCGGAGTGAAGTGAGCCACAAAGAACAGGATCCTCTAGTTTCTCCACAACCTGTTAACACATCATGTTTTCCCTCTGCATGTTTGACATGATGACTTTTTGAATGAGTGAGCCAAGCTGCCAATACTTTGTAGATTAGAACAAACTTACAGAAGAGGCAGAACTACATACCTCTATAAATGTCACCATCACACTCCTATTAAATGGGCCCGGTGCTGCTAAAAGCCGACGTAATTGCTGCACATTTTTTTACACGTTCCCGTCAAGGCCAAGGGGTCTGACAGAGCCTGTAGATTAGTCAGTGTAACACATAGGCACAAATGATGTGTGAACAGATGTTTGATTGTGTGGATGGAGAGAGGTGTTATTGTCGGAGGTGCTTATCAACACATTTGCTGTGAGGTCTCTGAGTCTCTCCTGCTTTTTAATACCTGGCCTCTGACTCCAGTGAAACGTATTGTTATTAATCCTGCAAATAAACATAATGTCTCCATAATTAGAGAAGGGTCAATGGCGCTAATGCAACAAGTGAATGATTTTTTTGAAAGAGCACACTGTTATGAATGGTGGGCTGTTGAACCACAGGATATTATGCCTGAAAATAAGTCTTGCATTATTGTTTGAAATTTCTCTCCACTTACAAGTGCTGCACTTCAGAGTGAAAATGTCCTTAGGGTTTCCTGTTACAAATGTTGTTGCTTGAAACATAGCTTTCAAAGGCTTTTGCTTGTTTGTTGACAAACAACGGTCTCGAAAAATGGCTCCCTCAGGCGTTATGGCAGCAAACCTCTGATTTAAACCGCAAATATCCTTTCTCAGCTGTTAAGGATGATAATCTGTTATACAGGGAATGTGAATTTCAGCTCCATGTCCTCCCTGAGCCAGTCAGCCATGTTATCTTGATGTGCACGCTCACAGATAGACTGGAAATTTTGGCTGTTTGTGTGCAACTTCCTCACAGGGTGGACTTCCATGTATATAATAGATACCCTTGGGTGTGAATCACACTCAGATAACCTTCAAGACAGTCATGGATCAGCAGCTTGACATTAGCTGATAGGATTAAGGAAAAATATCTACAGGAGTCTCTTAATAGAAAAGACAATCACTGTCTGAGAAAAGAATTGAGATGTGTGTTTGGAGCGAAACAGGAATGACAATGAAACTGGGTTGGTGATATTTCACAGCAGTTATGGTCACTTTTGGATCATGTTACTTTGTTCTCCCACACTGGGTTGAAATTAGTTCACATTATTATTTGCAGCATATATATATATTTTTTTTTTAAATTTATTTTTTAAATTTTTTATTATATATATATATATATATATATATATATATATATATATATATATATATATTTATTTATTATTTATTTATTTTTTTAATATATAAGAGCAATAGGACATAGATTACAAAACTGCTTTGCTGTCCTCCCATCCAGGGGCGTTGCACAGGATCCCGGGCCCTATGCATAGGCAGTCCTGATGGGCCCCCATGCCCTCCCCCCTGAAAATATCCAGGTGAAATAAAATATATTCCAGACTTTTCAAGGGCCCTCTCTTCCTTTGGGGCCCTGGTAATCAGTACTGGTTTTACCCCCAGTCCGACGCCCCTGCTCCCATCTGTCCATCAAGAGAACTTTTACTCCAAACAAGCTGTGCTTCTGTCCTCTGTAAACTGGAACCTTGCTGTGCCACACAGCTATGCTTCTCCATTTTTCTCTTTTTGTATGCTAGATTAGCACAACAAATGCTTTAGAGTTTTGACTTTAACATCACAGCACTGGTTTTTGACTAAATCACTATGACTGAAAGAACAAAACTGCATCTTCCTGAAAGCCTAAGTATCTTTGGAATATTGTTGATATCCATTTTGCTGGAGTTCACAGAAGTGATTTGTTTTTTCTTAAACTGATGTTATAAAGAGTTTATGGAATGCAAACATACATCTATACTTTAAAACATTTGGTTTTAACCACAAGCACTCCTAATCTGATTGTTTAGGATTCTCACAGAAAAAGAATTTGGGGTAATTATAGTAGCAAAACATTGCAAGGTTCCACTTGTTTGTTCATTAAATATTTTGGATGATATAAAAATGCTTTCAGCTATACAAATAATAATGTAATAGTGTCAGCTCTTTTGAACTTCTTTTACTTTTTAAACCACCGAATCACCCAGATTTTCCCCACAAAACAACACACAATGTGAAAAGTCTACAGATTCCTTTTGGTATTGGTTTAAACACAATGAAGTCAATTAGTGTAGTTTAGTCACATTGTCTAATCCTAAATTTGATCAGTGCTGATTTAATTTATCCTAATAATTATCTTCTGATGTTGATACAGTTCTTATTGTCTCTAGAATGTTCGTAAGTTTTAAGTGACCTCTTCTAATATAATCTGTTTACCTAATGGTTATTTACGGAAGCATAAATCACCCTGTTCCCCATAAAAAAGACAAATCTACGAATTTAATACCCATGTTGCAAGCAATGGAGGGAGTGATTGCAGCTGACGAATGATTACAATGAGCATGAAAATCATTACTCAGCCATATATGAGATATACTCAGGGCGGCATTAACGTGACTTTGGAAGAGGAATTAGAGAGTAATAACTCATAAAACAGTGCAATTAGTAAAAGCAGCTGTAACACAGTAACCCCTATTCATCAAAGCAATTGGTCTTGCGTTTAAATTGTGATGCAAATTATTTTTTTTTTTTTGGTTATATGGCAAAGTCTGATGGCTCGATTTCGGTAGCATGATAATGGCAGCCATGGAGCTCATGTGAACTCCTGGGATGGAGCTTGTCCATGTGGAGCTTCTTTGCTCCCGGGCTCCTTTCAAGGAGAAGGAACTGCAGGCAGTTCCCCGATCAGAGGCTAATCCAGGGTCTGTAGTCAGCTTTATTAAAGGAAGTATAATCAGCCACTGAGGAAGGTGTGCTAAAGCGGAGACCTGCAATAATTGAAGTCTGCTGAAGATGTTGTATGTGCAACCTGATGTCCTGTGGTCTTGTAGCATTAGCTCTTAAGGTCATCCAGCCTGGAGGGCAGAGCAGCAAAAGGTTCAAGTGTAGATAAATGTTCCTCCCCTGGCAGTAACAAACCAGTCCTGAGATTCCCAGGCATTAGAGCTCAACCCAGACATTTTATGTAATTTACTGTATATTATTATTACTATTATTATTTGTGTGTGTACAGTATATCTGCATTATATGGACCGACCACATTTCATATTAGCATCAGTGCCAGCTGTTGAAAAACTGACAGAGGCATCTGATGTTTCTTCCAAGACCTCTTTTTATACTCTCAGCAGCCTTATTGTTGGAAATACCCAGAGTGCCACTAAATTCAGAAATGAAGACTCTGAGCTATGAAACAAAGGCCTGATTTGCCTTAATCATTATTTGCTCTGGAATGGAAAATCAATGGCCTTTGATGAGAGTGTTTTGCAGTGTGACAATGTGAAATGTGAGATTGGATGTTTAAAACGGCTCCTGTCTTTGTTGTTTAGGAACTCAATTCCTTTTAATGTGTGGGAAGTGTTCCATCTATTATGGAGAGCTTGTCTGTCAAGGAAATTAGTTTCCTGGAACTTTGAACAGAGGAGAAAAAAACCTAGAAAGATTTTTTTTCATTCTTTGTTGGAATTGAGCTTTGCACAGGAAGCTTGCCTTATGTAACAGATGGGATAAATGTGTCACTCACTGTCAGTGACAATCCTCCAAAGTTACATTTGATTAAACCTGCTTTGCCAGTCTGGAGCCCAAATAGACACAAACTGCTGTGTATGTTCTTATCTGGGCTTAAATTTTAAGAAGTATTGATGTGCTAGTTTTGGCTTATTTTTTTGAGAGTAAGCTCTTGACTGTTTTTATTTTGATTAAAAAAACAAAAACATATAATATGCTCAGATCTTTTATTCAGTAAAAATTGTGGTCAGGCTTTGAATATTGACAGTTTGACAAATATTAATTTGAAGACTACAAAGGAGACTGATGTGAGGTAAATGAAGCTAGTCTCTGGTTTGCCTCCTGTATTTGTGGTGCACAGAGCAGCTTTAGTTTGTTCTAATGATGCCAATCCTGACAGCAATTCCTCCACTTAAATGAACAGTGGTTCACTACAGCAGGAGGTCCCTCTCCAAGATGAAATTGAGAATTGCTCTTTTGCTTTTTCTGCTCTTTTCTCTTTGTGATTGGATAAGAGATTAAAGATGAATTAGTAGCAGTTTTATTAGGGTAGTTTATCTCCTGACTCCAACAAACAGAGAACTTAAGACTTCTCAAGGTCAGTCATTCGTCTTATTAAAGCCACTGATTTTTCTTATTCTTGTCACATCGCTTGGTATTAAGGTAAAAACAAACAATGAATTAAAAATACATTTGTGTCTCTCTCTCCTTCCTGAGACACTGCATGCCCTTGTCCTCTGCTTGTTGATGCCACTTTATTTATTTATATATTTTGGAATATAAAATTGTAATTTTGAGAGAATTACATAAAATAACCCATATGGTGGTAAGAAGAATTGTGTCAGTTGCAGTTCTTGAGAGTGAAGCAGTGGCTTATCTCTGAGGGAATGGGCCCATCAATCACAGCACAATGATTTTTCTTTCATTTTTACCTGTAATGGGCCTGTTTCCTCCAGTGCCTTCTGGATAGTATTTAGTGATGGAACACTTAAGTGCAATAGACCCAACACTGTGTACGCAGACGGGGGTGGCTAGATTGAAAAGTTACGCTGAAACCCGGTCACCTCAGACCACATCCTCTGCTCTTGAATGTAAACACACATACCCACATTTATCTAGTCTTGGTTCAGGAGCTAGGAGACATATTTGAAAATGAATACTTAACATTATTAACCCTCTGGAGTCTAAGGGTATTTTTGGGGCCTGGAGAAGTTTTGTCATGCCCTGACATTTGTGCTTTTTTCAGTTTCTTATAAATATCTAAATGGCTAAAGTCTAATCTCACTGTAATCAGCACAAACTGGGCTATAATAATATGTGAGCAGCATGTATGTACATGATTGTGTTTTTTGAGAAAAAAAATGTTATGCGTGGTTAGTGAAAAACTAAAAATGTTAAATCACTTGAAGAAGGCAATAAAACACATACAGAAAATTGGTTCCCAGGAATTTTGAGAACTGGAGCTTGTAGCCTAGAATTTTTTTTTTTCTAAATGACGTGAAAATCATCTTGTTTACTCACTTCCAGAAAAACAATATATTGATTTAAATTTTCTGAGACACTTTTTGTTGGTAAAAGTCATATGCGAGTAGGCGTCAACTATCATGAATTCACACCTGAGAAGACAAAGGCCTGCATAATGAGCTGCATAATGAGCCATTCAGTCAGCTGTGTCACTGAGAGGGGTGAGTTACAAGAAAGAATGTGAGGACAAAATAAATCTATATAATTTTATGTTTGTAGTTTATTTAGAATATATTTAATTATCCCACAACATAATTTAATATTCACTTGTGAGTGCAGTTAAACAGTTTATTAGGAAAAATCAAAGCTGACTTTCAAACTGAATTTTTTGCATCATTACTCCAGTCACACAATCCTTCAGAAATCCTTTTAACAATCTTATTTTCTACAAAAAAAAAACATTTATTGTTATTATTATCATCATCATTATTATTATTATTATTATTATTATTATTGTTGAAAAGAGCTGAGAATATTTTTTTTTAGTTATTTTAGGGGGGATAAATTGAAAGAACAGCAATGATTGTTACATTTGTTTACAGTTACATTTATTGTTACATTTATATTATTTACATCAAGCTTTTTGAATGGTATAGTAGTGTATATTGTTATTGAAACTTCATAATATTTCACTTGATTATACATTTAGTCAGGCATTATAGTTTGGAAAAAGTCTTTGGAAAAAGTCTAACTAGTAAAATGTTTACACGTTATGTGAAAACTAGTACAAGTATATAAATAAATAAAAAAGAGACTTACTCATGAACTCTGCTGAATAAAGTGCTTCATTCTTTTTTCTGAGGAAATCCAAATCTCAAATCCTCAACCACATCACATCTTTTTGGGGTGAATTATGTCTTATTCCTCTCATCGCGAAGCAAACAGTAAAATAATAAAAACTTGAAGAACAGTCTCGCTGCGTTGTCTTCTGTTGTGTGGGTGTATTCAAAAGCCGCGCGCTTCAGTGAAACATTTGAATCTCAAAAGCGCGCTCGTGCGCGGGGGCGTGGTCGCATTAGAAGATAATGAAGGAAGACGTGAAAAACGGACATCGCGTTGTTTTCATATGGATTACTTTATCACAGAATATTTGTTTTCGGCAGCACTTGTTTAGTTTAAAAGTAGACATGTCAGGCTTTCTATAGATATCTCTCTCATGTCTCTTCGTTGAGTATTCACTGAGTTACAGTTCATTTTAATGACGCATTTGTATCTGAAGATCAGCGCAGACAAAGGCTGCAGACAGCACTCCTTGTTTGTTATCTTTATTTTATAAGTGCACAAAGTTTTGTTGTTATTATGTCTGTATACAAAAAAAAGTAGACCCTTTACAGATTCGATTGATGTATTGCACTTATCTGTACGATCAAAACTGAAAGTGTAATTTAAGTTCTTTTCGGGGTTATCAGGAGAAAATACCCCAAAACGCGTATACGCGTTAATCGACTCCAGAGGGTTAATGCTCCAAAGAGGATGAGTAATTCATACATCTGATGTGATTGAGGTACTGTACATAATTATGAAGGGTGTTAAAGCATGTAACCTTTTGGAGCTCTTCAGCATTGATTAACAAGCCAGTATTTAGTGTGACACACACTGTGGCTGTGTTTAAAAAAAATCTAGTGAGTTGACTATCTAGTTTGTGCATTTTAGGTGATTCAGAAGTTCCTGCTTCCTAGGTTATGAAACACATTGCATTTTCTCCACATTATAAACACGATAGGCCTTGTGTTACAGTTTAACCACTGACCGGTGTAAAACCAATGTCAAATTATTACTTTGAAATAATTTACTTGGCTTGAAAGGTACAAAAAATGTAAAATTTAAATTTGGTTAATAGTGGCATATATGTAATTCTACTAAAGTGATTTATTGAGGCTATATTTGGAATCCAGCAGTGTTTGAGGGTTCAGTGTAAGGCTGTGTGTAATTTACATTGATGGATAAACTGGCTCTCTTGAGACTGTTCTCCAGTGCTGAAGTGCTCACAGTGTGGCTCCAGAATGAGAGAAAGTGGGAACGGCTGATGTGTGCAGGGCAGGTGCATGCCATCTATGACAGCTCGTACCATAGGCATTCATACTGTGCAGTGATGTCCTGCTCCATCTGGACGGTTCACAAACACACACACAAACACTTGCTCACATATTCATGTGCACATGCAAATATCCACCTACAGGCACATAAATAAGAGCAGCCCACTCACATTATCTTCACACAAAACAGGTTTACCCAACTAAATTACAATGAATGTAGACTGAAGTTTTCAAGCTTCAAAAAGGAATAACTAACTTACAAGTGGTTTATATAGCTTTTGTGCCAAATCATACGATAGTTTGCCAAAATGTTGTCATTTTTACAAAATTACATCTTGATATTCACACTAATTCTCCTTGAACTATTCATGAGAGAAATGGTAATGTTCCTAAACAATGAACATTTATTTTGCATCCTATTTCAATGAATCGTTTCAAACACTTCACAAAACTGTGCGACTACATTTGTAAATCTCACTCACAAAATGTTCTGTGAATATTGACATGAATTTTGATCTGTTCTGCACACTAAGCTTTTATATGAATTTCGAAGACTTGTTGCCAGTCTGAATATTGTACACATGCATGGACCACTTTTATGATGCTTTCATCACATGGAAACTAGTGCAAGTTTAGCTTTCACATTATATTAATTACTAAAGTCATACAGATTTGAAAAGGTATGAGGGTGAGCAAATGGCATTGTTTTCATTTTTGGTTGAACTGTTTCTTTAAACAATTTTGTATGGCTCTTATCCAGGTTTGCATGTGTATTTGTGAGATGAATGTTTCAGAGTCATCTGCAAGATGTCATTGGTTGTTCTGTGTGTTCTGTGGTTGTTCTGTCTGTTGACATTAGACAAAGCACCAGATGGTGGAATGTATATTTGTTTCAGCAAAGGAAATATTGGTTTGTGTTTATACATCTTGTAGCATCTTATATTTTGGCATCTGTACAGTGATACGGTCTCTTTTTCCTTTTTACACATGACAAGGCAAGCACTTGCAAGTTGCTGAATTAAATGCAGGTTTTAGACATATGTCATGGGAGAGAATAGAGGACGTGCTGTTTTATCAGAGTTAGTCCTTGGCTGTTTATACCTCTCTCTGCATATTACATAGGATTTAGTGAGAGCGGGGTTTGCCAATCAACTGTACCCTAAAGGCAAATGGAGGGTTAAGGTGTGTTTAATTTATGGTATACATAGGGTGTCAGGATTATGGACTGGTTTTGTTGTGTTTAATTGACTGATTCCATGCACCTGTGTTCCCCTGATTGTCCTGTGTTTAAAGGTGTCCTATTATGCTCTTTTACAAAGTCTTGATTTTGTTTTGGGGTTGTACTAGAACAGGCTCTCCTACTAGGTTGTTCGAAAAACACATTATTTTTCACTTATTTTACATTATTACAATACCTCTCTCCCTAGTCTGTCATGAACGTCTCAAATAGTTCCTGTATCAAATGAAAGCTTACCTTCTGAAATTCGAAATGTGCTGTGATTGGTTAGCTGGGCTAGTGTGTGTTGTGATTGGCACCACTTGGCGCCTGGTTGGGAAAAGTCCCAGTCTGTTCAGTTTGTATTTGTTTGGTCTTGAACGTCATCCTTGTTATCCGTGTCTCCTGTTGGATTATTAAAGACTCTAGTTTTGTGAAATCGCCACGCCTCCTTGTTTCCTTGTTCCCTTGCTCCAGCGTTACGTGACATAGGGTAGTATACATAGACAATTCTTGGTTATTTACTGCCTTTTGCTTCCTTTATATCATCTTATAGTCAACAGATTTTATTTATTTCCTTGACATGGTGAATAATGATTATTATTTTGAGGCTTTCAAGTTGACTTTGGTCTCAGAGTCATTAGCGTGGTAAGAGAGAGGTTGACAGTTTCTTACTCTGAGGTTGTGATTTCAAGACAGATGCAAACTGGTGTGTTTGGAGGATGTGAAATGAATGTAAATGTGCATGTTTTATCTCCAGCTCAAGTGTTGAACAAATGCCTGACTGGTTTTGTGTATATTGTCAAAGCATGCACTTGTGATTTGTTCAGTGTTTCACCTAAGAGATATATTACAATGCATGACTGTGCAGACATCTTATGAAACAAGGCAAATATCACTCATTTTTATCATTCACGCTGTATCTATGGACCAGAATATCACAGGCTTTCTTCATACTGCACACAAATTAGATTTGGTTTTTAAATCTGGTCTTTAGGACTGACTGTTCCACACTGTCATTTTGCAAAATGATGAAATCTGATCCAATTGTCCAGACAATTTAGTCAATATTCAATGTATCTGTAATAGTAATGTACGCATCAGCATGATGCCAGGAGACTCTCTCACACAGCAACTGAGAGTAACTGTCAGTGTGGAAAGAGAGGATGGAAACAGGAAATTTTGCCTCTGCTCATGTCTATCATGATATCTTGCCACTGTTGTGAGAGGTGTTTTATGCATTCATGCATAGGCTATATTGTGTTCAAAACTGCTGACTTCTTCAGTAACTCAATTATTCACTACACTGTAAACTTTACATAGATTGCTGTATGAGAAAAGAGTGAGCGAAAAGGACTGTATTGGGACACAACTCCAGACATTATGTTCCACAATTTTTAATAGAACTATTTACTAAAGATACAGGAAAAAGGGCTCATGAGATCATAAGCCAAATGATATTTACTGACTGACTCGGCACTGTGTTTAAAATATTTGGACCGCCTGGAAAGTTCATTGTCACCCTTATAAGTGTGCAAACGCTGTCCAAGAAATTGTGCAAAAAAGTGTCTTCTGATTGATAAGCAGACAGAGGGAGGCTGGGTGGTGTGAAGAACCTGTGTCTGTGGGCAGAATGGCTGTGTCATTACTGCCTCCATTATGATCCCCGCCTTAATGCTGGGATTGGACCGGTAACAGCCTCATCTCTTGCCCTGATCTGATTCTGAGACACCTGCTGGTCTGGGTCAACAAGCAGAGACTTTGGTTATCATGCTACCATGGTAACTTTTTACTCAATTTCAGGTCTTGCTGATTTCTAGTGTTGGATGTCTGAATATTATTCCTAGTAGATGAGATGGGCTCAACTAAATTATTGGCTTGATGGTTTCAGGGAGGCTGTTGTAGTCTGATACAAGCAAATGTAAGATCACATGGTTCATTAACACCACAAAGCAATTATAAGAACTGTGCAATGCCAGCTGTAAATTACCATGCAGAATACAATTTTGTTCACTTGGAGTTTTTGGGGGGCAGTTTAATTTGTTTGGGACCAATAACAAAGGGTTATTGTTATTGGTCCCAAGAATTTTTAAATTCTTTTCCAGAGGCATGATCAATAGTTTGAATGAGGTGTTGTTTCTGTCAGATTTGGACATCTATGGATGCTGTCTTTTATGAGAAAACACTGTAATTTTGTCCCTGCTAATGTCCAGATAAAGCCAATTTAAATCATTGAGGCATCTCATTTATTTTCATTTCCGCTCAGATGTTCTCCCACAATGGATATGCAAATCGCAGAAAGAAATTCCAGCCTTCCTATGAACAGACATAATAGAGACATCACAAACTTTTTGATGGAACAATAGTCTATTTTATACCCTTAATAGAATCTATGCATCTATGTCTAACACTAATAATTACAGTTTTGTGAAAGAGGCAGAAAACAATGAAGAGACAACTGAAGCCATGTCTGGGCATTTTAGTGAACAACACCAATATCAGTAAAAACAACTGGCAAAGCATTCCCCGCTGTGTGGTGCATTTAGCTCCATATGAAGTGATTTATCCTGGGTATTTAAGGCCTGCATTGATAAGAGTCACTGGACATTAACTCTCATCCATGTCCTGTGATGAGACCCTCTGTGAAGACATTGCTCATCTTCTTGTGCTATGCATGTATTCCCTCTATGGGCTGTTTGCATGGGGGCAAAAACAATATAAATTACGGTGCCTCTGAAGGATGGTGCACTGCACACGAGGACTGTGATAGGGTATTGATTCTCAATACACTGCTAAAATTGCCTGTCTGCCTTCCAGCTCCAAACACACATGTGACAGCTCCAATATAGGCTAGGAACTATGCTCTATGCAGGGCCCTTACTGGGGTCCCCTTTGTTCCTGAGGCTGCGCTGGGCTATCAAAACATCTATGAGAAAGTGGAACTCACTTGTAATATATATATATATATATATATATATATATTGTAGAAAATGTTATTTTTTTTTTTTGCAACAGATTATTCGGATTAGGGCTGCACAATATATCGAAATTATTGAAATATCGCAAATGTAAATATCGCAATATGCATATTGCAATGGCGTACGATTTCTGAATCATTTTAATACTAGGCTGTTTAAATCAAGATGTTGCAGGAGGTCAAAGTTTTAGTTTGATTCATATAGCAGAGAATTTCTTGACATTAAAAAGAGTTATTAAGTGCAATAAGTTGCAGAAAACAACTTTGGCCGTCCCGTCTTGCTGTCTGACTCACATCTAAAGCATGCGCACAAGCCGCATCTCGCACAACGTATCTTCAGTTCTGCCGCACACTTGCAATGTGCAGAATGTAAACAGCTGAGAAAGAAATCGGATGTGTATCATTATACTGGATCCGTGCAGACGGTCTTAAGTGGACAGCAGCCTATAAATATGTGCTGCTGAATATGTCACTAATGTTATTCAAACAACAAAACAGCTATAACAAAGATTAATCTACAGTAAATTCAATTTATACAATGCAGTGTTATTTTACACTTAATTATGAAATTTCTGTATCTGAATACTACTGTTTATTTTATCTATGCTTGTAAATTGTGTATTTGTTCTTTTTTCCCCTTTTTCTTTTTTTTTTTTTACTGACTGTTCACTTGACTCAACTTTCTCAGACTATAGTTTTTGCTGTGATATATGATAAGAATTTGTGACATTACTTTTTATGTACTGCTAAAACACTGCTGGTCACTTTCAGAAGTTGTAGTGATTCTTTCTTTTCCAAGAAAGAATGTGAAACAAATTGGTTATATAATTTTAATTTTTAAATATTTTAAAATATAATTTAAATAGATTTTTCACACTTTAAGCATTATCGTATCAAATATCTTATTTTTTATTAAGGAATTGAGTATCACATTTTTTTTTTCAATATCGCACAGCCCTAATTAGGATCTGCATCACTCTTTTTCTTTTTCTCATGTAAAAGAGAGGAAAATAAAAATAAATTATTATTATTATTATTATTATTATTATTATTATAGTTCCCCATTTTACATTTATATATTTCATTGAAAATTAAAGGGAAAAAAAAAAATAAGTGCAGCAATATACTGGGTATCAAGGGGGGTATTTTAGCATTTGTAATCTGTTACAATAAGATGGTGAACCACTCTTTCAAATTTTAATATTTGTATATTAAATTAATTCATTAATTTGAATATAGAAAGCATGTGGAACTTTCTTTAAATTATGCAGATTTACTAAGGAGAACACAAGGTTTTGCTGGTGCTTGTACGAACAAAAGACTCAATTTCAAGAATGTTCAATTATCAAGGACACCAACACTCAACAGATTTTATGCATAAAGAACTGTTTTATGGATAAAGAACTGGAAAAAAAATAATAAAAAGTGAACTGAACAATAACCTGTCTGCACTCCTCACTCACAATGTTCTTATTATTCCCTCTGATTTTTTGCACATTCCCTTGCACATTTCTACCTCCAGATGCCATTAGCACTGTTATGGTCATTGGCCATATATAAACTCATGCTATTTACGTACCTCACTGTATAATGCTTTTTGTTTTTATACTCACTGTTGCTATTTACGTACCACACTGTATCCTTTGCACCCTGTGTTGTATGTACAGTCATTTGCATTGAGCTGGTCTCTGCCCTCCTACCTCATAACTTGCACTAAATTTCATAATGCTTAATGTATATACACACATTCTATATTTATTTTATATACTTTGTTATACAGTATGCACTTCTGGTTAGATGCTAACTGCATTTCATTGGCTCTGTACTTGTACTCTGCACAGTGACAAAGATGAATCTAATCTATGTAATCTAATCTTCTGTACATATTTAATAACTAATAATCAGCCTCCGGCCTTCAGGTTGACGCTCATTTGCTTTCTTCAGGTCAGACAAAAGTGTCTGAGCACGTTTATATGCAGGCGTTTCAGCTGCTGAATGAGAATTTGAATTCACCTGCCTTCTTTTGACATATAGAAATGAAAATCTTGTACCGAATACCTATATTTGATAGACGGCTTTGAGTGTCTGAAGCTGAGCTTCAGAATGCAGACCTCTTTGATACCTCTCTCTGACCTTTCTAAACATTGCTGGAAGGAAGTTCCTCTAGTCATGTCCACAGAAACATCAATAGTGAGTGATTTAAAGCAGTATACTAATATGATACACCTAGCCTTTGATTTAAAAGCAGAAAATGCCCAAAGAGATCAGTAGAACCCACAAAGGCACATGGGCACCCTTGCAAGGCCCAGTGGGAAGGAGAGGGGGAGTGACTGTTTAGGCATGAAAATCTTAGTTCTTTAATAAGGATTACTTGAAAGCATGTCTGACAATATTTGCATGCTGTTCTCCCTTGATAAGCCCCCTCATGTTTTTAGGGGATTGAGGCTGTGTGTTGATGGTGGTGGATGGGGGAGAGGAATCAAATAGTTTTTAGGTTAGAAGTGTTCATCTAAGGAATCTTAAATCTATCAGCTTGACCTCAAAGGGTATATAATAACTCCAACTGGATGAAATATCATGTGGAAAACTGACCCCTGCAAGGTGTTTGACTGATATTATAGACTGAAAAGGGCTTTTAAGAACAATGATGTAAGGGTGCTCGTGTCTCAGAGTCAAAGGTGAGCCATCAGTCGCATCTCTCGAGGTGCTGTGCCAACATTGCTGTTTTCCCCTAGAGTTCTGACCTTCACTTAACTCTCATTCTATCTAATTTGTTCTCCTATCACTGCACTTGCAATTTTGTGCAATATACTTTTCCTCACAACACATATAGTGTCACTTCTGTTATTAATAGACTGGGAATGAATGCAGGAATGTGCATTTAATTGCATCTCTCTTTTTCTCTCTATCTTTGTCGCTTTATCACTCTTTCATGCGCTCGCTCTCTTTCTCTCTCACTCTCTAAAGACAGTATTCATGGGCACACTTTGTTTGAATCTAATAGTTTTGATCCCTGTGGAACATCCTCTGAATAAATATTTTGGGTAAAGGAAAGGAATTGAACCTGCTATACTATGTGTATCGATCAGCTCTTTAGTGAGTCCCTATAGAATGGGTAATTGTGTCTGTGTGTGTCTCCATTTTAAACTAACTGCATTTCATCTGATGGGGAGAATAATCCATCGAAGAAGAAATTGATTGTGGGTGAAGGTACGTGTCATGGCTGATGTGCAGAAAGCCCATTAATGCAATCAGGGAGGCTTGTGCCATTGTCTGGAAACTAGGTTTGAAAGTAGACTCCTTCCATTTGAAGTTACCGAATATAATTGTGCATATCTTTTGATGACTTGCATCTCATTTGGAATTTACATATCCCACTGAAGTGTAATTTGTCTTTGATGATTAGCTCATGTTTAATGGGGCTGGAATTGCTTTGTCTCTGCTGCACATTCACATCCTCTCCTGTGCTGTGCTCCAGTTTCTTTGGGCTGGATCACATTTCAGCTGTCTGTAGTTTTTGACCGTTGAAGCAATGACAGAGCAGTAGTGTGAACCTGAACCAAATGAAGCAGTGTAAAGAAAAAAAAAGACTACAGACTGAGTTTTTCCCCCCTTTCAACCAGTGTAAAGGTCTGTGATTCGGTTGACCCAGACTGGATAAAGCATAAAGCTGAATTAGGGCTGGGAGATTTTTCAGATTTTATCGATTAATTTGGATTAAATGTTTTGCCACAATTTTTTTTTATAAATCGCGGAATCACGATTTTGAATAGAAATATTACCTAACATTAGAAAAAGACACTTTGACAATATGTTAATGTTAACAGTAAAGAGAAAAGAATGATCCAGCTGCACGTGATAAACCTCTCATGTGTGACGCGCTCTGTGAAGGACCGTCAGTAGAATATATCACTAGGTGCCGTTCACACAGAATGATCTTTTGTGTTAACCAAGATGTGACACGGGCAGTGGAACAGGAAAAAATGCAGGAAGACGAGAGTTGAGCTGAAGTTCTTTTAACTTGAGGGCCACATTTTTAGAATGCCGTTTCATGCAGCGCAATCTAATAAAAACCTGTGAAGAACTACTACTGTATGTATGATATTTCATATTTACATCATGGTGACAGGCTGAAAGCTGCTCTTCATTGTTTTTACAGACGATTTATAGTTAATAATAGTCTACTGGTGTTATACATTCAGTCATTTTGAATTTGAATTACCTTGACTTTTGATATTTTAAAGCATTTTCCTTGTATTATTTCTGAACATATAATATGTATAAGACAAGTTTGTAGAAGATGTTGTTGTAGTTCATGCACCTTTTTGCAAAGATATTTAACATTGACAAGTGATTTGTTTAAAATTTACATCATGTTGACAACTTCATGTGTGGTGCACTTAAAATAGAAATTTCTTTAACTAGAGGGTTAATAAATAAAAGGTAACTTGAATCATGTTGTAGTTACATTTTCAAGTTGACTAGTTAAAAATCGAGAATTGGTCATATGTTCTGAAAAAATCTAGGGTTTTTTTTTTTTTTTTTTTTTTTTTTTTAGCCATAATGCCCAGCCCTAAACTTAATTTTCAGATTGCAAAGAATTTTTTTTTCTTTTTTATAGATATAATGTACTCTAGAGAAAACAATTTTAGAGACATACTAGTACTTCTGAAATGCTTTAATACTTTTTAGCTTTTCTTTTACACCATACCCATCATGATACTAAAATGCATGCTCACCTCATGCTAACTGTTTCCTTTGCTGCTGAAAGTCTGCTATGACCTCAGATGAGGTTTGAAGTTTTAATTTTAATGTTCAGTTTTAATCAGAAATATAGATTATGTGCTTCAACATGACTTGGATTGACTTGGATTGTTATGGTTTTGAGAGTGAGATGATGGTAATGAGGTCAAATAATCTTTTTCATGTCAATATAAATTTGATAATGGTGATGCTTCTATCATTGAATCACATGGTTTTTCAAATGAATCATCATTACAATTTACAAGGAATGATTTGTGTGTGTGTGTTACCCATTTTTAAAGGAGACATATTTTTTACAAAATGTAATATAGGTCTCTGGTGTTCCCAGAATGTATCTTTGAAGTTTCAGCTCAAATGACCACACAGATCATTTATTATATAGGGCCCTATGATTTCTGCGATGCAGAAAACGCGGACAGAATTGCGGAATCCAGTCATAAAAACGAAATTTACAGTTTAATGCAGAATGTCACGGAATTTGTCAAATTTTGAATGAATTAATCAAAAGTAGGTCATTACACTTAAATCAAATCGCTATATGGACTAGTATCTGTAAATATTAAGCCGCAAAAGTTGATTTAAATATGAATCCTGCATGTTCTGCACAGTCGCGCGGATTCATGTAGCCTACTACACACGTAATGCACACCTGACGCTCACGGTGATTTCAGCGTCTACCGTCTCACTAAATGAGGATGTAAACACATGAACAACATCTCCAGAACTGCTCTGAGAATCATTTCATGAGCCTTTGACTGTTTGAATTGAGTAAAATTAGCATTATATCACATACACAGAACTGTAAAGGTATTCACGGCAACCCGTCAAAATAAAAGTCTGGTTTAATTTAAAGACATTTTTCAGTACATAGCCTACTACTACTAACGTTACTACTAAAATTAAACAAACATTATTTTTTAGGGAATAATCACACAACATTTCTTCCATATTTTACTTTTAATAGTAAATCCCCTTTGTTTGCCAAAAAAATAAAAAAAAATAAAAAAATATATAGTTTGCTTAATTTTCAATAATTAAAAGATAAATTATTTTTTTATGCCTTCTTTTGATAACCAGAAAAATATAAATACACAACACAGAATTTCTGAGAAAAAAAAAATAAAAAAATCATAAGGGTACTTTAAGAAAACAAAAAGAATAAGTTGAGTTGTTTTACGCATTTAAATAAATAGACATGCTAAAACACAGAATTTAGAAACAATAAAAAATATGTTGAGAAAAAATAAAACATTCCATAGAGCCCTAAACATGTAATTTTTGTTAAACTTTTATTAAACTGATGTGAAAATGTATAACTTTCATGATTTTAATTAATTAGACATGCTTTTTGATTAATACAAATTTAATGTAACTATTAAAAAGGAGTCACGAAAAATCTAGAAACCTAGAATCCAGAAAAATAAAAACGGAAAAAAATGAATTTAGGAAAAAATAAAACAGATTTCATAGGAGCCCTTATTATATCATTTTGAGAATGCGTATTTTGAGTGGAAGCAGAAACATGCTGTTTTGCATGCCTGTCTCTTTAAATGCAAATGAGCTGCTGGTCCCCACCCCTGCGCCATTACAGCTAATTTCTACTAAAAACATCTGTTTTGGTTCTGATTATCATGTTTATCATGCTGAAATCATGTGTTTTAAAGCATATTAGTTTAAACTTCTGATATACGGTTGTCTGAGTGCACACATACGAAGCACACGGACAGAAAGTGGCTGTCACAGCATGTGAGTAATAAACTAAGTTTTCTTTCACACACAAGTTTACGTTCAAAACACATGAGTTACAAAAACAGTCGGTTATGTCTGTGAAGGTAAACAACTAGGAAATAAATCACATGTTTATTTTAGATCTGTGTGGCAGCAGCAATATACAGTAAATAAATCAATAAAGCCACTACTCTTTTGTCACCTCTGAGGCTGGGACTCTACATAGTGTTATGTGCTCATCTGTGCAGCCAAAGGAGGAACAGTTAGCATGTTTCGCTCAAACTTTTGCCATGGCATTAGAACCGGTACATCGTTGTCACCTGCGAAAACAGAATGATCTTTTTGCCACGTCACTAGGGCAGCGAAATCAGACGTGCTTGTTTTTTTCAGAATGCAGAAAAAAAGCTGTTTGTTTGCATCATCACTTAATGTTTATTGTTCATTAATTACATTTTTATTAGTCCATTAGTTATTGCTGTTTTTTTTTGGTGCATATTTAAATTCAGTGAAAAATAGGGGAAACATGCCTTGATCATTTTAATTACATGTTTATTGTATTTCACTTGTTGTATTAAGCATTATTTATGTAATTAGCTATAATGACTGTAAGGCTAAAATTATGCTTCCTCTGATTGAAAGTCAATCAAGAACCATAATCTTAACCTTTTAAATATTAAGGTACAGCATATATTGAAAATCATTTAAAGTCTGAGAATTATGAAGCTGCATTTTATTTTGCTTTTTTTGCCCAAGCCTTGTAGGAACTAGCCAGAAAACCTTGCATAGCAATGCTCAAGTAACCATCCACAACAGCCTCACATAATCTTTGAAAAATTTTGCATGGCCAAGTGTAAAAATCTAGTTTTGTAATGAGCTCAAGGTGTTCTGCTTGCAGTGCCCTACCTTCTTTACATTGTTCTGGCAATCCTCTTAATACCTCTTTATGTGTCTGCCCTTTTGGTAGGGAACTTGTACCATCCTTTTCATATCAGTATGCACTTCTCTGAAATAGGTGGCGGGTGCATGTTCTGTTAATTACTGCTGGCATGAAATGTCACCTCGGAGATGTCTTAGTGTGTGTTTGTTAGATGTCGTAGCACAGTCCTTGCATACAATTTAATTCACCTAATCCTCTAGTGTAATTTATGACTCGTCCCTTCAGTGAAGGATGATAAAAAGATGCTGTCTAAGTTTTTGAATATTTAACTCACATTTTCTGCTGTCTCTACTGAGAGTCTTTGTTTATTAAAAGTACAGGGAACTATGAAAAAGAATGACAAGGAGTTTGTTGTCCTACATAAGCTTCCCTTAGACTATTCTGAGGGATAAAAACAGGATGCACAATGCACTGTGGGGATAAGAGAAGTGCACTTGATCCTGTGGTAAACAGAAAACATTCTGTGTGACTTATTCTGCTGTTTGAGTTTTCAAAAGTGGAGCTTTGGATTACTTGGTCATGTGGAATCACTTTATTGAGTTCTTTTCTGATTCATCCACTGATTTGTTATTATATTTATTTCCACAGACACATCTTTGCGGCTGCCATGTTTTCCGGTTTTCCTGTTTATGTTGACCTTGACCCCTGACCTTCTGCATACTCTTGGTAACCATATCATATTTATTTTAATGTACCTTTGTTTCTTTCACCTTTTTTTCCATTTTTCTCTTTATAGATCCCATGTAATGCTAATTAAACTGTGCATGCACTGTAAGAAACCGATGAAGTGTTAAGCCCCAATGTCTTGATGATGTCTACACTGGAAACATCGAAGCTTCACCTCAGAATGTTCACTTAACTTGGACCAGCTACACTGGGTATCACCAACCACCTCACAAAATGATACACATCGAAATGCATTGTGATATCATAATTAGATCACGACTGAAACTGTGGCAAATGTGTGAGAGAGAGACTTGGCGTGTCAGGGAGAGAGTGATTCCACAATATCACTTTCAATCTCTTTAGCGGTTTGCTTCACTTTTGTCCATTAGGCGCCTCATAGAAGTGTCTGACTGCACAGATTTTTGGTTTCAGCAGCTTTTTAGCTGTACCTGTTTGAAATTGACCTGTAGAAACTGATGTGAAGGTTAGGGTTATGGTTATATTTAGTAAAAACAGTATTATTTTTAAATATTACTTTAATTTAAAATTGCTTTTCTGTTTTAATTTTAAAATGTAATTTATTCCTGTGATGGCACGGCTGAATTTTCACCAGTCATAACTCCAGTCTTAAGTATCACATGATCCTTCAGAAATCATACTAATATGCTGATTGGTGTTCAAGAAAGATTTATTATTGTTATTATCAATGTTGAGGACATCTTAAAAATTTTGTGGAAACAGTGATACAGTTTTGTCAGGATTATTTGATGAATAAAAAGTTCAAAAGGGCAGTATTTATTTTAAATAGCTTTTTTTTTTTGTAACAATGTAAAAGTCACATTGATTATTGCATCCTTCCTGAATAACATTATTAATTTCTTACCTTACTCACCTTATAAAACCTTACTTACCCCAAACTTTGAATTGAAGTGTATGATTATTATTTAAATAAAATTTGATAATAAATATGTAAATGTTACTTTATTCTCAGTGGGAATCCATATAAAATGGGCTAATTTGTTTACAATGTAAACTTGTTGGCTGTTATTAAAAAAAAAAAAATCAGCATGTAAAAAATAAAATAAACAGTACGTCCATCAATTGATGTTTCCAGTGCAGATATCTTCATTCTGCTGATTTAATTGGTTTAGTTTTGTACATCATATTTACTTCCAGTGTATACGAATGCTAAATGCACAATCAGCATTACCTGACTACCCACTGTTTATTATTTAAACCTTATTTTTTTCTGTTACTGAATTACCAATTATGTTTTCCATTTTTTTCTTTCTCTTCTCTTCTGTTTTGTTTTTTCTCATGTGTGTTTCTTTGAGCTCTCAATATGTGTGTGTGTGTGTGTTTATGTGAGGGAGAGAGAGAGCGAGAGAGAGAGATGGGAGGAAGAATAATGTGTGCTGCTGTGAGATGTGTGAATTCAGCATATTGGCCTGTTTGTTTCTCGTGTCTCTCTCTAACTCTCTAGTCTTTCACAACATGCAGTGCCTAAATCTATAAGTTGACGTAAATAGAAGGCTGGATAATTCATTTATAGCTGCTTGAGTACAATCAGTAGCCAGTAATTACACTGTTACATGGCTCATATCAACAACTCCAGCATGTTCTGGTTATCTTGTAGTTATTCCGTAATTAAAATTTGATGAATGGTGACTCCCTCCAGTCAAACACTGAAGCTCCAATTGTGTGTTTGCATTGCATATAAACAGTCAAAGAGTGTGTGAGGGCTCAGTTTAGACATGAGGCAAGTTGGCAGCTTGAGTGAGAAGCCAGTTTGAAGGTTGCCACCCAATGCTATAGTCTTGCGTGTCTAAGCAAATAAAACGTCACCTCTTATCTGCGCACTGTAATAGATAACAGACAGGGACGTGCATGGCAACACTATAAGCACTGTCATACAAGCTTTATTTATTCCTGTTTTTATCTCTTCTGCCCTCTTTCAAAAATGAGAGCGAAACATCACCTCCTCCCTCGTCCTGTACGGCAGTCAGTGGTCAAAGTGTGTCGACCGATGCCCTCCAGGGTGCACTAACAAGTGCCCATCAAGCTGACCCTAAGCGTGCTCCTCTATCTCTGTCTGCCTGTCTGCCTGCCTTGATGAGCCGGCTCCTCTTGCATGTAGTGGCTGCCTCCCGTTCCCGCAGCCGACGTGTGAAGTGTGTCCAGGGTCAAGCGTATCCTCTCTCTCCTCTGCTGTATGAAGCTTCACCTTCACAGCATGCTGAACTGTCACACACATACATGCTGTGCAAGGAAACAGGCCTGTGTTGATGGGATTTCTCTTTTCGACCCTCGTTTGTTTGGCTGAATACTGAGTGCTGTCTGCTCTGCTTGTCAGCCAATGTTCTGAGAGAAGAAGTGTAGAGACGGGGCATGAGGTCTCTCTCAGCAGACAGGCAATTCCCATCATAATATGTAAGCATTGCAATGATGTCACCCGTTGATTCTAGAGTTACTCTGTCTTGCGGTGGAACACAGAAAAGGTTGCTCAACTATATTGAAAAGCCTTCATATAAACACATTAATTGTTCTGATTGAGCTTGATCTGAATGAAATGTTGATCAGTCTAAAAGGGGTGGTGTAGACCTGAAATAATCCAATCAATATGTAAAAACTATGCGTGTAAATGTCTGAATACGACTTTCTTCTCAGTCACATTAAAAATTTTGAATTATGTTGTCGTTTACTCACCTACATTGTTCCAAACCTGTATGGCTTTATTTCTTTCATGCAAAGAAAAAAAAAAAACACTTAAGAAAATGTTTAGCAGAATCTCCAAGTTGCTTTTTTTCTGGTATTCAGTGTAAGTGAATGAGGATAGATGCTTTTTGAGCTCAAAATACAAAACAAAAAAAGGTTCAAACTTGTCCATACAACAATATATTCCATATTTTTCTGAAGCCACATGATAGCTTTTTGTGACAATAGGACTGAAATATATTCTGTTTGTAGCCAAAAATGCAGACACATTGTGCCATGATGTTTTGATATCAGCGATGCCAAACTTCACCTTTTCTCTAATATACAACTAAAAACTTTTTTTTTTTTTTTTTTTTTTTCTAGCTGAGGCTCTGAATGTGAGAACATCTCCTGGCCATCTTTTTGTAAGATGGCATCAATTAGCTCCTTATCTGCCATCTTCGGATTGGACATGAACTGCAGCCAAACTGGAGGCTGTATTAAAAATAATGCCCTATATAAGATCCGATCTGCCCCGTATCTGTGCGTAAAGCTGGTGCGTGCAGAGCGGCTTTTAAAATCTCAGTTATTTCTGCTGTGCAGATGACACTCATGCACAAAGGTCACCCACTTTGTTTTTGTGCTCGGGGGGAACATCCCCTGATTTTATTAGAGAGAAGGGCCCAGACCATCACAAGCATAGAAGAAAGCAATGAGATGATGAGAGGGAGTGGGGAACGGGAGCGCAGATTATATGATGGTCCACAGAGGCTCAGAATACAAATAAGCACAGAAAGAGGAGATTAGGGGTGATCGTAAGAGTGAGGGGAGATGTTACCCTGTGGTCATGCCTCAGGTCCACATAAGCCGAATGATTCCCCACATGCTACTTCATGGCCGCCTGACAGGAGACCTATTGTCTGACAATGTGTCGATTGATAGTTTCTGTTAGAGCGTTGGTGTTTGCATATGACAAAGAGACCAGTTTCTGTTTGTATTATCAGAAGCAGGCTTGCATTAATTTCCAGACATTAATTCTTCTTTCATGAATTGTGCATGAAGCTTTTTTCTTATGGGTGGTGCTATAATCTCCACACATCAAAATGTCTGTCTCTTGTTTAAAAGCATGGGCTTTTCACATTCATCTCAGAAGATTCATGGCATCACATGTGAGCTATATTATTCTTTTGGGCCCCAGCAGACATGCTACTTTGAACCGCATAGCTATTCACATCCTAAACACCAGTCCTAGCATTGGCTGGTTTGCAGGCCCTTTTCCCTCGCTGGCCTGCTTTGTTAGCTTCAGTGTTGTATTTCAAGGCCTGATTATATGTCACTCAATTAAAAGCACATTTGGGCTAGGAGAGAGTGTTGCCATGGCTGCTGTGTGGAAGGTGGAGAGCCCCATGGTGCTTACCCAGAGTGCTCTAATTAAAACCGCTCACAGTGCCTGGAGAGGAACTGTGCCGCACTGCACAGCGCAGCCGGAGAAGTTTCACACCAAATCAATGACAGCTACAGATGCCTCTCAGATGAAATTAAAAAGGATATGCATTGCGTAAGGAGGGAAAAAAGAAATGGAGTAGTCACAAAGGACTCCTCCTGATTTGAAGCTAGCTTTGAGACAGGCTAGGATTAATACAGCTCTCCTAATATGCCACAGATTGGTGCTCCCCTGGTGGCACAGATCAGGTAAGGCCCAGTGAAGCACACGTCACTTTCTAAATGCTTCATTATTTTACACTCTGAATCCCCAGTCTAGCACTGATTTAATAAGCTCAAATATATATGGCTTTTTGAATGAATCATGCATTTTATATTGAAGCATCTTTGTCACTGTTTCTGTTTTTGAGTTTCATTTAAAAATATTTGCCCACTGGAAAACAACAGGCTGTATATTAGTGATTAATATACTGTTTGATAGACTTCTACCTTAATTTCTGTCATGAATCCCCAGTGTAAATCCTGGAACAAGCTGGTTTTGCTTTCAACAGATCCTTTGGTGTTAATATGCCAAATTAAATGCTGCCATGCTGCACAAACGAGTCCTTGAAGTATTCAAGAGTGCATGTTTCCAGTTGTTCCACACTTGTAATGCAATTTATGAGTCTCTACCCATTTAACAAAAAAATAGATGAACTACCTCCCTCGATAGCCCCATTGAACCAAATTTCTGTTTACTTTATTGCTGTCTTTTAATATGACTTTGGCTTGTGGGAGGGGTAATGTTGCACCTGTAGCATATGAGAAATGACTTACTCTCCTTTTTCTGTTTTTTAGACTGTGCTGCTTACTAAATGGCACAGTGTTGTCACATTGACCTATGGATTGATGGATGGTTTGGGATACCTCAAACTGTGAAACGCAGAACGCAGCTGAGTAGAAATGGGCAGATATGTGAGTGCTTAATCGCAGGGAGGGAAGCTGGAAGGGCGTCTGAATCGTTGTTCTGCTCGGCTCGCTGATGCCACATTTGAGTGCCTCATTCACACTTGAATAACGCAGAGATGATAAATGGTAAGGCGTTGTGACCTTTTAAACCTTGTAAGGAAACGCCTGGATGCCCCTCTTGTCCCACTGTGGAAGAAACACAAGCTCCAGTACTAAAGATCTCAGGGTGTGGTGTAGTTCAGCCACCAGGTCTAATCAGGGCAGTGGACACTTTATGGTTATTATTATTGTTATTACTACTACTATTATTATTATTATTATTATTATATAAATGTTCCACTCTTGTCAGTTTTTATTTGGACAGATTATTTATTTATATTCATTTTTTTGTGGTGGAGAAACCTGGGATTATCTGCATAAGCAGTGCACAGCTCAGGCATCTCAAATCTGAATGGAAATGAAATGAAGTAATTAGTGTTGCCAGTTTTAGCTGTACCACACTGGTGGCACTACACTGATTTCTTGTTGACCCACAGTTCTCTTACCAGAAAGAATATCCAAATGCTCACAGTTTGGTGTTAGTTGTTACTAACTAACTAACTATTCTGCATGCTCTTTAATTATTTTAAATTTAGTTTTTGATACATAAAGCAAGACACTTTATCATAGGTGGAGGGTGTACCAACTCCAGGGTATGTGGATGGTGGTAGAATTATGTTGTTTTAGTCTATTATTAGAAAACTTTTTAGATTTTTCTTTTTAGGTGGGGGGTCAGATAGGGGTGTCACAAGTTACTAATTATAACCCTTTCACTTTCACAGCTATTCAAACAGGGAATACATTATACAGAGAACATGAGCAAAGAACATTTATATTATCAAAGAACAGTATGACTGACTTCAGTCTACCTCAAATTTAAGTATTCTCAAAAAAAAAAAACCTTCCTCTTATAATCAGTGAAGCAATGTTTACACTGTTTGATGAATGAATCTCTTACTTACATAAAACCCACATCTGTACTTTGTTGTTACGAGAGAATTTGTGAGATTTGTGCACTTTATGTACCACAAACTTAAATTAGTATTTGTGTAAATTAAATTTAAAACTTTTATGTTTTGCAGACACAATTACTTTTAATTAACTGTGCTTTTCCAAGTTGTGGTATCTATTATTTTGAGATTGTTTTTAAGAATATTCAACAGCAATGTGAACCCGTGATTTACTAATATGTGTATAGAACTATGCTTTTTATTTATGCAGCCTGGGATAAACCATCAGTTACTGTTTAACCAATAAAGTCTCTTTGTTTCTTAGCCTGATGTTCAGTATCCCTGCAATATATTTTAATGGAGGCACCTGGCTTTAGCTATTTGGCATATTTTATGTAAAACAGTCAGGCATTATTGTATTATGAATTCATTCCAATTGTCAGTTAGTGACTGGGCTTATAGAGGTCTTGTAGAAATCCACATTTCCATAATATATCCTTGCATTACACATAGTGTACTGAGACTGATCATTTTTGACATGAATTCTTCTTGCCCTCCAAGTATAGGCCATCCATCTCCTTGCTCTTGTTCAAACCAGCTAAATAATGGAGTTTCTGAATGGCTGATGATGTTTTGGAGTGATATGCTCAGGTGGGCCACCTGTCTGTGCGTGAGAGGCCCTCGAGGACCAGCGAGTCTATCCAAATAAATGGCAGCCTAAAGCGAACAGCGTGGGTTAAAATAGAAAAGAGAGAAGAGCCAGCAGTTCTGCTCAGTGCAGTCAGATCAATATGAAACCTCATTACGGGAGTGTCATAGAACATTTGTGCACTTTCTGCTCCATCTAGCAGCAATTTTGCTGGATAAGCACCACTCTCATTTGCCCATTTTAAGCATTTCGTTAAAGAACAACCCACAAACACGAACATATCACTTTCAGCCTCAGGGCCCTGGCAAGGGGAGTATCCCCCCACTTCTGCTTTTACTGGACCGGACTGCCTTCCTGAGCTTGTGAGGCCGGCCAGGCAGAAAGCAGATCATAGTGTGTGTGTGTTTGTGTGTGTGTGTGTGTGTGTGAGAGAGAGAGACATGGTCTTTCACACAGGCTGGGCTTTGACACCTACTGTTAACCCTGTAATTAATCCCTCAGTAACCTAGTAAGCATGCCGCTGTGTAAACCTCTTTGTATATGTCAGGTTATTCAGTAAATCCCACCCGCTTTCTGCTTTATAGCAAACTTGACATTTTTCCGCAGCAAACATGTGGACTGGACAAATGACAAATTTCTAAAGTTTTTTTTTTATTATTATTATATTTTTAGTAATTTTTTCTTTTATTTGAAGAGAGAGTGGAAAGAAAAAGAGCAGGTAGAGGGAGATGGGAAAGGACCTTGAGCCAAGAGTTGAACGCAGATCTCCCAAAGCGCTGCTGTGCAATATGTCAGAACACTTTTTCTTTATTTTTTTCTTTTGAATTTGTGCAACCTTTTAAAATTATTTTTTCCTTCCTCTTTCTCAAATTTTATTGATAAGGGTAGTAGAAAATGCAAAAATGCATGGCTCTGACTTTTTTATTAATCTAAAAGCTTACATTTTCTGATTACAGTATTAAAGGATTTAATGTACAAAATTTAAGAAATCAATACTTATATTCTCATACATTTAGATTAGAACATTTTGGATTCTTTTAACTTCACTGGCACTCCACAGACAGAGAGCTCAGACATGCAAAAGTGGGAGCGGTTTTTATGTGAGTGAGCAAAGTGGTGAGCAGACTGCACATAACAAAGTACTTGAATAATACATGATCTGATTATAGCCAAATGAGCAAAAAATCCAGAAAGGTCATTAAATCTCGCAGATGTGATTACGGATTGAAAATCGGCCAACACCTCAGTAATGAAACCTCAAACAAATACCCCTTTCAATTCGCCCATTGGCCTGCATATTAATCATGGAGCAGAGTGTCAGGAAGAGGCTGTCTGGTCAAACCCCTATCCCCCATGAGCAGTTCTGTTGTCATTGTATTGCTCAGAAATGGCTTGATATCAAACTGGAATGACAAATAAATTGTTGGCACACAATGAAGGTTGAGCGGTTGGCTGGTGATGAGGCTGTCTAATTAAACTACAAGGCTTTTTTGAGGCTTGGTCAAGGAGAAGACCACTGTTTGTGTATGTGTGAGATGGTCTCCAGTCTGTCAGCAGGCTTTATCATGTCGTTTAGCCTCCGGCAGTATGTCACAGGCTGCTTGGATGAACAGAAACAGACAGTAATAAGATGAAATTTGGGACTTGTAGACGGATGTGTGAAGTATGATGAAAGCAGTGATCAGTGGTTTTGCTGCAATGTGTCACTGATAACATTTCATATCTCAAATTGTTTTTGTGTTCCATTAGAATCGCTTTCGCTTAATAATGAAACATCTTTGAAACCTGCCCTCCACCACCTCTTACAAGAGTGTGAGATTTTTCAGGGCCAGAGCTTGGCAAAAGGATTGATTGGCTGGGCTGTGAAGGAATCATATCGCATGGTATGTGTTTTTCTCCCTCCTCTGGCTTCAGCGCACTTGACAGCCAGCCATCAGGGAGAATGTTTTACAGATCCCAAAGAGCCCACAGACTAACTGCACATGACCTCCAGCATTGAATGATGAATGGCAAAAGAAGCTCCTCTCATCCATCCTGGCCTCAACCTCTCCACCACTTGCTCTCATTCCGCCTGAAACTCCATGAAAGGGCCCACTGGAGACTCCAGCATACGGGAAGCTTGGAATAACTCTGACACTGGCTGTTTCATCTGCTTTTGCATGTGCGGTTTACTGATATGAGCGACTCTCAATACATTTTAAATCACAGCCTCTGAATGCAGACGCTGGCAACAAAGATGGTGTTTGCAAGAACAAATATATGATAAAACACACAGCTCAGCAGCTATGCTTAACCCTACTGTGGGTGTCTCTTGGGCCAAACTCTGTATGTATGTACATCACTGGGCTTGAAGAAAGGAAAATGCAGGAAAAAATCAAGAGTAGAGCATATGTATGTTGAACAACTCAGTAGTCTTAATGGTATAAAGCCAATGGTACCAATGATAAAGAACAGAGCATAAAACAAATGCCAAATTCCACCAAAAATAAAGAAATCACCTCTCTGATTGATTAATGTTGAAATGCACCATGTTTATGCTTCTCCTTCCTGTTGAACTGCTGCATATTCACCCTAAAAGGCAGCCTGGATGGCTGTAGAAACCATTGTGAATGTGGCCTTCACAGTTAATCATAATGCCTGCACTCTCAGCTCTGATTGTATTGCTGGCTCCAGGGATCTGCCATAATTGGATCCTTGTAAGTGGGCTGGAGAAGCTAAACAACCAGATTGCTGTTTGTTTATACCTTTCATATATTAGTAACATGCCGAGACTTCTTGAGCAGACTGGGACTTGTTTTGTTACTCGCCAGGCCTAATTAGTAATTTATTCTTAACATATGCCTGGATTGTGGCCCTTTCCAGCTATTCATGATTAACTCAACTTTAATTAGAGTTATTTGTTCGTGTTGAGCTCCGCCCAGACATGCAGTTGATGGAAGAAACCAGGAGCTTGTCCAGTAAATACAGGCTAATAAAGGTGCCCTTGGTGCAACTTTTCCTGTCAGGATGTGTATCACTCATTGGGTCTGAAATTTACCATATGGCAAAAGTTTTGCCAAATTCTTGCCAGTTACACTATAGTTTTTTTAGTATTATTGTTCATTTTATGTTTGTCACATTTTCTTCATGGCAGGTCATAAAGGTGCTGTTTTAAATGGGAGACAGACGCTGGTTCATATATGGTGCTGTAAGTGACACCGTGACCTACAAGAAAAAAATAATTAGAACAAAAATATGTTTTAATGATAACAATAATGATGCAAAATGCACTTTCATAGCTGTTAAGAAATCACTTGAGTTTGGTATATTGTTAATTTTGGACTTTGATAACACAAATACAAAATCCAGTACTGAGAAGCAAAGACAAATAAGCTGTGAAAAAATACTTACATAGGTAGTGTTGAATGAATATATTTTTTCAAAAAGCAATCTTCTTAACATTCTCTGACAGGACAACTTATAAACCTGTTGCTATGCATTCAAGGTCTTTTTTTGTTTCTGTTGAAGTATCATTGTTCTTTTTACATCAGCATTGAGCCCATTTAACTTGCTGAAAAGGTCATCGTTATTGTAGCTGTACTGACAGAATAGCACCACTTAAGAGAGTTGTTTATTTTTCCTTGCATTATAAAGAGCCTCTCTATCTTCTCATCTCCGTGTTGTCTTCCACGTAACAGACAGATATCCTTGCGAGCACAGGATTAATGTCACATGAATTAAACTCAAACATACTGATCTCTCACCATGTACTTCATTGCCCTCATAACTTAATCAAATGGGTGTGCATTAATTTCAGATTAATATCCTCTCTGTATTTGTATCTGATATCTCTTTGGAAGTTTCATGTCACCTTGGGGAACAGGAAATGTTCTCATCAACTGTACGTGTGCAGCCCCAGGCCAAGTTACATCTGTGGAACTTCCCAAGGCTTATCTAAGTGTTTCCCATTTCAAACCTCTCCATTCCAAAAAGTGGTAATTAAAAATGGATTGCTTCCCATTAAACACCCTGATGGACTTCACAGGGGCCACAGTTGGAAAGGGGGGCATTATTCACGTGCTGCGGTGTCCCACAGATAAAGCTCATTTTCTCTAGCAGTAGGATAGAGAGAGCTGGAAAACAGGACAATTTTCCTTTGGCCTCGAATGGGCCCCACAGGGTGGCTGTCATTTACTTTAAGGTCACTTGGAAAAATGGTATTTTAGTAGTGTTTGACTGTTTGTTGGTCCTGGTACAAATGACAGCCTCCTGCTGTTTTGGTCTGTTCCATGCTATGAACTGAAATTTTTAGAAAAAAAAAATGCATTTTTCATATTCATAAAACCTATTTTTCCTGGACATGTCCTGGCCAGGATTTCTAAATTGCCTAAATTTCTAAAATTTGCATTGGTTTGACCGTTCTCTGTATATCCCACCTTCTCGCATGCAATGATTGGTTGATTATGTACAATGTCTGCATGCTATTGGTCAAAATTCTTTTCAGTCTTTACTTTCAGCAAGTATGAAACCAATAAAAAACAAAACCAAAAGGTGTGTTCGGCTTGAAGTGGTGCTGCGCAGATCGATCGGTGTGTGACAACAAAGTACAGATAGAGAGCGATTCAACAGCATGCAGAGCGTCTGCTCTCTAGAGCTCTTGTGGTACTTTGATGTCAAACACTGATCGATCTGTGCAGCGCTGCTTCAAGCCGAACAAACCTATAACCTGGACAATTTAGGCAATTTAGAAATCCCGGCCAGGACATATCCGGGAAATAGAGGACATAAGGTCACCCTAGCTAACACAATTGGAATCAAATACTAGAATCAAGTTCCTGTGTTTCTTAGGATGCAGCATGAGTAAGCTGCCACACTGCCTACATAGTGTTTTCTCTGGTTTACAACAAAACATCTCTCAGCAGAGTCTTAATTTCCTGGACAGCTTAAGGCTGTTAGAGTTAACCTGTGTTAGTACTTATCTGCATCATGGCTCTAGAGAAGGTCATTCTATCATTTCTCCATGAGGGACTCCACACAGACCAGTGTACTGAAAGGAGCTGTGAGCCTCTGCATTCTGTGTGGGGGGTGTAGGCTGTCTTCACACCTAACTCTGCTAGTGCAAAATGGAGACAAGCTGCCTTGCTAGCACCTGCCAACCTCTGATGTCTAATCACTTCTCACTGTAAAAATTGTGAAGTCCAAATTAGTGGGCAACTAATTGAAAAATGAAAGGGTTACTTGCGATTGTGTTATCAATTGGAAACATTCATTTAGTGGTAGAGCTTTGGCTCTTTTTCTATTGATTCAGAGCAGGAGTATAAATCACCCAGCTGTGCTCACATTTAACCTCACAAATACTAACATTTAGACTAGACTGCAGGTAGAAATATGGTTATGGGTAATTATATCCATGTCGATAGAGCATTCAGTATCCAAGTTTGTGTGTTTTTGTGTGTGTAAACCTAATTATGGAGATTGAAAATGGCATCTTGTTAGGTGTGTATGTTTCAGGCAGGAGCAGTGTAAAGCCTCACCTTGTTTATCCTTGTAATTATTCTGTCTTAGAACTCAGTATGAAGGGACCCTAGAAAACACATGAGCCCTGGGACTGAGAGGATGTTTTTATGCAACAACCAGAGACACAGAACAAATGAGCTCTTCAGCTTCAGTTGAATTCAGCTGAGATGAACTTGGTAGAGAGCAGCCTTTTTTTCATTAAATCCCTCTTCCTCATCTTTTGACTCTGTCTCGTGTGGATTTTGAGCACTAAAGGGATGCAGTTGGATGGAGATGCAGAGCGGAATCACTCATTTTTATCTCCCAGATGGGGCAGGCTGGAATCAGCCAGGGCTTTCCTAGCTTTATGGCCTTTTCCCCCATTTTTGTTTTCTAAACACATTCTACTTTTTTCTTTTTTTTTGTGCCCTGTATTTTTCATTGCCATTCCTTGCTGTTAATATGCATGATAAATTTTATTCCTATATTTATGCCCCTTCTACACCGGACAGACTCCTTCTAGGGGTTGGCCCACTTCTCCCAGGGAGACAAAAAGAATGAAACGGCAAGTTCATTTATTTGTTGCACTCTTCAGTGGAAAGGTAGGGTGTCCCCCACACTCATCCTCAATCCCAACCCCTAGATCACAGGTAACTGAATAGCGCTTTTATTATTTTTACTCTGTGAACAACAGGATCCACTAGCCTTATTGAACATTCGTTGTTTTATTGTCCACTTTGCGCAGTTTCATGTGGATCTTGGAAACACCTGTGTGTTGGCAACCCTGTTATTTTTCCCAAGCTGTGCACTCACAACTCCAAATGAGTACTCCAAATGCCCATTGTACCGACACTGAGATGTTACCGTGACCTTGGGGAAGAGGAGGGCATATACACACCAATATAATATGGAAAAACCGATAAGCAGATTTCTGGGCTTTGTATGTTTGTGGACAAAAATGAGGACTTTGCAATGAATAGTTAAAGAAGGGCATTTTCAGGTGAGTCTCTGAATGCAGAAAGCTCAGTTGACTCTTTAACAAGCTGTGCCTTTTCATTTACATTCCCTCCTTTTCCGTTTGCCTCAGGAAATTTCTAATAAAAGTTGAAATATCTCCAAATGCACACATTACCCAGCATGCGAACAAATTGAACTCAACGATCACCTACTTTTTATATACAGCTCGCATCTCACTCACCACTGTGTGCGCTGTAGAACTGTAGAGGGGGAAGGCATGATGGTTTCTATAGGGAGGCTCCAGAAGCATCCCAGCATGTGATATAGATATTTGCACAGCAGATGCCTGCGTGCAGCGTTGCCTTATCTGTAATTGCTTCACCATTATGGCAGGATGAGCGATAGAGCTGGTGGCAGCATCATCAGTGTCCTGACTCGCTGTCAGAGAGAGAAAGCAACCCGCTTTAACCCACCCCCATCTGAAATTGCATGCAGAATTTATAATACAGATATCACTGTGTGATTCCTGATTTTTGTGCTTACCTCTCTGACAGGCGTTTGAAATCTTTCGTATTGTGAAGGCAGAGCATCCCACAACGTCTTTTGGCAGAGTTTATATTAGTGACCCCTGAGAGCTCTGGTTTTAGATGTACAACTTCTTCTGCCTGTCTCAGATTTTACAATCAGGGAGCTGTTTCAACAGCATGAAGTAGTCAGATATTGAATTCTGCAAGGTACAATGTTGCCATTGTGGTGGTATACAGTAGCTCATCCATGCTCAACTTTGGATGAGCTATTTTTTTTTTATGTTTATTAGCAGATAGTGCTCTTTAGAAAGAGGGAGTCTGCAGGAGTAGCATAATAGCCATGATCAAAAAAAGTTACATGGAAAGAGGTAGAATGTTCTGCATGTTGTTGTCCTTTAATGATGTAAGGACCTACTTAATGTTGAGAATGTTTTTTGGAAATTGAATTTTTATTTTTACTATTTTTATTATTATTGCTGTTGTTGTTAAAATAATTTTGTATTTTATAGAATAATTTGCACTACTGTTAAAGTTAGGGGCAGTAAGATGCTCTATGCTCCACAGGCTTGCTGAAAAACCATCCATGTTTACACAGTACCTTCTGGTTTTATCCCAGAGCAATTAGTATCATAAATGAGGGCAGCAATACCAGCCCTAGAAAACATGTTCCCACACCCCAAGCCGACTAATTCTCTGACCCCAGTTCAGTTGCACAAGTCTCGTTTCACCACCAGGATAAGCAGCTGCAGCGTGCTCTTGTGGACTCATCAGCAGAGCTTAAAGAATTAAACAAAGGAAATGAGAAACGGCCTGTTCATTTAGGTGAAGCCGACACATCAGGGAATGGATGCTTTGTGTTTAAGTAATGTGTTTGCTTCATTCTGCATTTGAATGTGAAAGCTTTTGCTAATACTTTTATTTACCGCTTTCGTTTTTTCTGCCATATTGGCTTCTCTTTCTTTTGTTTTATCTCATTTCTTTGTTGTGGCGCAAACAAGAAAATTGTGGAATTCAATTACAGTGGTCTTTAGAGATTGTTTGCACAAAAATGTATCAGCTCCATCTCCCATAACACCTGCCTGTGTCTCCCTGAAACATCTCATTTATTCTAACTCAGCAAATTCTAACTTGCATGCTAGACATTGCAAGCTTCCTAAAAGACAGCAGTGACAATGAACTGACTTTGCCCACAATACCACACAAAGGGGTAATTATTGCACTTTATATGTTGTACATGATGCTTAGTAGTAATATTCCAATTAAGAGATATTTGAATGAGTATTTGATGAAGTCACTGATGGCAGTGTTTCAGTGGTCCCTCTTCACCTCCCTCCCCTTTAGTTTACCCTTCACATGTCAATAGTCTTCAGCACAGCCAGCTCCCATTTTGCATTGTGCTATACCAAGACCTTTTAGGGAATATCGGGGCTGCATGCTAAGGTTGCAGCCCAGCACTAATTAATTTTCCTTGAAGAGACTCTAAAGTTAAGTACACAATCCCTTCGGCCTCCACTGCACAATTTACCTTCCTTTTCTGTCACAAAAGTAACCCCATATTCACCATCATTGAAACCAGCTCTCCTACTGGCTCTGCTCTGACGGACCATTTTCATAAGTGTCAGGTTGGCTGTAAGGTACCAGGGGGCTGTATACATGGATGAGTTGTATGCTCGTTAGCATGGCGTGTGACAATCCAATCATAAGCACCGGGGCGAAGTGTGAGGTGCACAGTGACACCCCTCAAATGAAGCAGACCGGTGCATGGCAGGTGAGGTGGAGCACGCAGGGTGTGTGGTGTCATGCTCGCTTGGTAATTTGGTGCTGCTGTAATTTGGGAGTAGCAGTTTCCTGCAGCAGTGTCTCTGATCATTATTACAGAAGAATCCGGACAGTAATTCATCACTCCATGCTTCCTGCTATTTGCTGATATAACCTGCATGAGCAAACGATTGTAATTGCAAATCTTTGTCTTTGTGATGTGCAACTTTTGTAGTGCTTTTTTGGAGCCATCTATTCAAATATTTGCATTCTGTGCTTTTTGGCAGTTGTGAAAATAAGTCCTAAAGATTTTCTCCATTGCATGGATCTGCAAAACTTTTTCTAGTTGTCTAGATTAAATCTGTCTGAATCATCTTGCCTGAATCATTTTAAGAGAAACCTTGTATAATTTTGTTTATTTTCTTAAAATTTGTGATAAACTTTTATTTTTTATATATTTTTTTTCATAATGTATAAAAAAACCCTGAAATTTATTTATTTGACATTTATTACCATTTCATTCTTCTTTCTATAGGCTAAACAGAAATCACATTAACCACAATTATTATTGTTTTTCTTTCTGTAGTTTATACATTTAAAAGTATCATCACATTCTATACATTGTTTTTTGTAGCATATGTTTTTTCATCCTCTCCCCCAACCCACTTCCCGACATCGCAGTTTAGCTGTTATGATGCTAGAGATGTGTTAACAAATGTTTCACACCCAGCATCAATATGGATGAATCTAACTTGCTACGCTTGCCTCTGTGGCAGTGCCGAGGCAGATTAAACACTTGGTACATCGTTTGCCTCTCCTAATTTTTGTTTATTATGTATTTATGGTCCATGCCTGAGATTCCCAGTGATCAAATGCTACATTTTCAGCTTGGCTCACTGAGTTGCTTTGGCATAGAACAGCTTTGCTCTTTTTCTTTTTCTTTTTTTTTAATTCCTTTGCTGTACTTTATGGTTTCTTATGGCCTGCTCCCTCCTCTCTGTATGTAGCCTCCAGCACTTTTTTTGTTGTACTTTCTCTCCCTCCTGATTTCCAGAAATTAAGGCATTTGATTTTGCAGTCTGATGAGCAATTTGTGTTATATTTATGAGAGCTGTGAAGCTGTGATGTTTCTTTGAATCACAGTGCATTATATGGACACATTGAAACTGCTTGCACAGCAGATTTTCAATTCATATTTACAATGTTTTCGCCTTTTAATTGCCCAAAGCAAAATATCATAAGAGCATGCTGGAATGAAGCACTGTGGAGAAGGCAGCTTGGGTATGGGGCTTTGACATCCAGTCACAGAGACAGCACAGACTCCTGTGCAGTCGTGTATATTTAGTCTCATTTGAAAGCATTTTTCTTGTGCTGTGTATCAGAGTAAAGAAGTGAGGTGCCACCTCAGCACTTCCTGCTCTCTGCTCCTTAAGTCTATGTCATTTTTTCATGAAATACACTAATGTGGAAGGCACCAGTCGTGTGCTTTGCTGATCTGGCATGAATACCCAATGAGAGCCGCTATAAGAGGGAATTGCCTGTGATGTAAGTGCTGTTTTAACTCTTTCAAAACAGTAAATTATTCATTCACCTATCAGTGGCAGTCCAGTGAGGAGACTGGAGATGGCCTGCCAGCAGTGGCTTACTCCCTTTGAGTCCTTTTTACAGCAGTCAAGTTGCATAGCACAAAAAATCTCGGCACAGCACAAGAGGACAGGCTATGAAAGGAGTGTGAGAGGACAGGGAAAGTTTGTGTCCAGATAATGCTTCCCTCCTTCTCCTTCTTCCTTGTCCCTCACCTTTTCCTTCTCCTCTTCCTCTTCCAACTCCTCTTTGCCTTCTCCTTCTTCTTTTCCTCCTTCTCTTTCTCTTCTTCCTCCTTCCCTATTTCACTTCTCTACCCTTGTAGCAAAGCTTACAACTCACAATAGTACAATTGACAGCACAGTCTATATCGAAAATGACTGACACAGGTGAGAAAAGTTTAATTTTATGTAGTTGAGTACCAATAAGAGTGAGTCAGTGTAACAAATCCGATCCATCTTCTTCGTCGTCTACAGTATCTCACAAGAGAAGATAACGTTCCCTTTCAGTCGGTCACTCTCGACGCCACGTCGGTGACCGACGAAAATGGGATATCGCTTCGATAGACCAATCTACTTAGAGTGTAAACTAAACGAGCCAATGCACATTGGCATGCAATTATTGCATCCAGCTGCCGCTGATCACAGCGTGAGTATAATAAGGCAGCAGGTGCAATGCATACCAGCTTTTCGCTTCGGAGCCGAGCGTTAGTATCGTTCTGCTCAACTGTGTCTGCTGTGAACTACGAGTTCAGCACGCTCTCGAAGCTTCGTGTGTTGGCGAGACGGCGCTTCAGCGGTGGTCGTTCCAGCGTCGAGTGGATTGCAAACTTCAGGCTGCACTACCCCCTGTCGTGTTGCAAGCGGCCAATTCCCCTGTGCGCCTCAGCACTAAAAGAGCATTTCCTAAAGAGCAAATTTCTCTAAAAGAGTTTCATGGGTGCGTCTTTGTAAAGACGACGGATCGTCCTTATAAGGATGCCGTTTCACCCGTGCGTTTCTGGGTGCGGTCGTTACCTGGCAACGGGTGATGGTCACGATTGCTGCCTCACGTGTCTGGGCAAACACGCTGAGGTAGCTTTCGTGGATGAGTCATCTTCTCTCTGCGGGAAGATGACCATCTCGGAGCTGCGAACCAGGCTCTGCTTCCTTCAAAAAAGGGGGCGGAGTCCCGTTGCCGCTGCCGCGATTTGGGGCTCGTTCTGGCGGCCGACAGACGAAAAACCATTTCCAGCAGTAGCACGGGCGGTTTGAGGATTATAGTGGTGGCAAACCCCGCAGGGAACCAACCCCTCTGGGGACCATCACTCCTCTTGCATCTCCGATCCAGAGGAGTAACCCACGGAACGCGCTGGGCCCTCTTCAAAGAGCGTACCAGTGGTATCCAGTGGGCCTCCCCCTGACCAGATGTCGATCTCAGCATCGGAGGGAGAGCTGTCAGATGAAGATTCAGCTGTGCTGCTGCCCTCTGGGCGGTGGCGGAGCCTGAATTGGATCCGGAGATGACAGCTATGCTTTCCTGGGCCGCCGAGAGGGTAGGGCTCGAGTTGAAATCTCCACCGCGTCCCGAGCCCTCGAGGCAGGATGATTGGTTTCTCAAGGTGGTGCGCGCTGGTTTTTCAGCGCCCCACCCTGGTGCCTTTCTTCCCGGAAGTGCATGACGAGCTCACCAGGTCTTGGATGGCACCTTTTACTGCCAGAAGTGTGTGTGGTGGGCTCCTCCCTCACCACTCTCGATGGCAGTGCAGCGAAGGGGTATTCGGTGATTCCCCCAGTGGAGCGGGCGGTAGCGATGCAAGTGTGTCCTAAGTCTGCCTTCTGCTGGCGGGGAGACCCAGTGCTTCCTTCCCGGGCCTATAGGCATTCGTCTGGTCTAAGATGTCCACACTTGTGGTCCAGGAGCGCCATCTCTGGCTGAGTCTGGTTGAAATGAGGGACGCCGACAAAGATCAGTTCCTTAATGCTGGTGTCCCAGACCGGCCTCTTCGGTGACGTGGTCGAGAACCTGGCCCAGCAGTTCTTGGCTGCACGGGAGCAGACTGAGGCGGTCCAACCTTCTGCCTGGCGGGCAGCTGCTGCCTCCACCCGTCCGCCGGTTGCAACGCCCCAGCCTGCTCATCACCGAGGGCGGCCCCCTGCGTCCACCCGCTCCCGCGCCACATCCGCAGCAGCCTCCAGTAAGTGGCGCCGTAGAGCTGGGCATAGGCAGGCCGCCCCACCCGTCCTGGCCCCTGTCAAACCTGGCGGTGAGCGGAAGAGCAAGAGGCCCCGGGACGGGTGGCCCAGAGAGAGGAAGCCGCTTTCTGGGGGATGGTGAAAGCACCTCTCCCTCCACTGGAGGAGGGCCAGGGGAGAATCTGGAAATCTCGACGAGAGAGCGGTTTTCTCTGTCTCTGGGTCCCAGGAGGGCACGGAGAGTTGCGGACGGCCAAACACCGGACCTCACTCATCCTCCTCCTTCGCCAGATGGCAGCAGCGGGCGGTTCGAGAGCGTCAACAAAGGCCCTACTCACGCACCCTCTGCCAACCCGTGGAACCAGGTGAGCCCTGCACCCCACACTCGCACCACACTCAGGCCTGCTTACAAGCCGCCCGAGATGGGTCCCTGTGTTCCACCTCGCTGCCCCACTGCAGGTACGGCTGTGGTTCCGCTGGTCCCGCTTGTACGGTTTCTAAGCGCCTGGTCAGCGCTACCCAGCCCGTCTCGCTGGCTCCTGCGGACCATCAGCCTCGGCTATGCGATTCAGTTCGCCTGGCGTCCCCCCAAGTTCAGCGGTATCCGCTTCACTACAGTGAAAGCGTCCGATGCCCCTGTTCTGCGGGAAGAGATTGCAGTCTTACTGGCGAAAGACGCGATAGAGCCGGTCCCTCCAGCCGATATGAGGACGGGGTTTTACAGCCCCTGCTTCATTGTACCCAAGAAAGGCGGTGGGTTACGACCAATCTTGGATCTGCGAGTTTTGAACCGGGCCCTTCATCGGCTACCGTTCAAGATGTTGACGCAGAAACGCATCTTCGGGTGCGTCCGTCCCCGAGATTGGTTTGCAGCGATCGACCTGAAGGACGCGTACTTTCATGTGTTGATCCTTCCGCGCCACAGACCTTTTCTGCGGTTTGCGTCTGAAGGACAGGCATATCAGTACAAGGTCCTGCCCTTCGGGCTGTCCCTTTCTCCCCGTGTCTTCACGAAAGTCACAGAGGCGGCTCTTGTTCCCCTCAGAGAGCAGGGTGTTCGTATTCTCAACTATCTAGACGATTGGCTGATACTAGCGCAATCTCGGGATCAGTTGTGCGAACACAGGGACCTGGTGCTCCGGCACCTCGGCCTGTTGGGCCTTCGGGTCAAACTGGGAAAAGAGCAAACTCTTGCCAACGCAGAGGATCTCTTTTCTCGGTATGGAGTTGGATTCCGTCGAACAGACAGCACGCCTCATAGAGGAACGTGCGCGGTCGGTGCAAGCCTGCTTGAATACATTCAAGAGCAGGACAGCGGTCCCACTGAAACTCTTTCAGAGGCTCCTGGGGCATATGGCGGCTGCAGCGGCACTTACACCGCTCGGCCTGTTACATATGAGACCGCTCCAGCACTGGCTTTATGGCCGAGTCCCGAGGTGGGCGTGGAAGCGCGGCACTCACCGGGTCCAAGTTACACCGGCCTGTCGCCAAACCCTCACCCCATGGTCAGATCTTGCGTTTCTCAGGGCAGGGGTGCCCCTAGAGCAGATCTCCAGGCATGCTGTGGTTTACACGGATGCCTCCACCACCGGCTGGGGGGCCACGTACAATGGGCATGCAGTCTCAGGGGTTTGGACGGGCCCGCAGCTGCAGTGGCACATCAGTTGCCTAGAGTTGTTAGCAGTGCACCTTGCCTTGAACCGTCTCAAAGGTCACTTACGAGGCAAGCATGTGCTGGTCCGAACGGACCAACACGGCGACCGTTGCGTACATCAACCGACAAGGTGGTCTGCGCTCCCGTCGCATGTCACAACTCGCCCGCCACCTCCTCCTTTGGAGTCAGAAGGTTCTGAGGTCTCTTCGTGGCATTCACATTCCAGGCCTGCTCAACCGTACAGCCGACGAGCTGTCTCGAGCAATGCTCCCAGGAGAATGGCGACTCCATCCCCTGATGGTCCAGCTGATTTGGAGACGGTTTGGAGCCGCTCAGGTAGACCTGTTTGCTTCTCCAGAGACCGCTTACTGCCAGTTGTTCTACTCCCTGACCGAGGGAACTCTCGGCAGGGATGCACTGGCACACAGCTGGCCGCGGGGCCTACGCAAGTATGCGTTTCCCCCAGTGAGCCTTCTTGCACAGACACTGTGCAGGGTCCGGGAGGACGAGGAGCAAGTCTTGCTAGTGGCGCCGTATTGGCCCACGCGGACCTGGTTCCCCGAACTAGTGCTCCTCGCGACAGCCCCTCCTTGGCCGATTCCTCTGAGGAAGGATCTACTGACTCGGAGACGGGGCACCATTTGGCACCCGCGTCCAGACCTTTGGAAACTCCATGTCTGGTCCCTGGACGGGACGCGGAGGTTCTAGGTGACCTGCCCCAGGAGGTAGTGAACACCATCACTTCGGCAAGAGCACAGTCTACGAGACACGCTTACGCCTTGAAGTGGAACCTGTTCGTCAAGTGGTGTTCTTCTCGCCGAGAAGACCCCCGAAGATGCCCGATTGCGGTTGTGCTTTCCTTTCTGCAGCAAGGGCTGGAGCGAAGGCTGTCTCCCTCCACCCTCAAAGTCCAGGTTGCCGCTATTGCTGCGTACCATGACCCCGTGAATGGGAAGTCTTTAGGTAAGCATGACCTCGTCATCAGGTTCCTTAGAGGGGCCAGGAGGTCAAATCCTTCCCGGCCCCCCTCCATACCCTCTTGGGACGTGACTCTGGTGCTGAAATCACTACAGCAGGGCCCATTCGAGCCTTTGCATTCAGTCGAGCCAAAGTTTCTTTCATTGAAAACTCTGCTCCTGCTTGCACTGGCCTCCATCAAGAGGGTAGGGGACCTGCATGCATTTTCGGTCGACGATTCGTGCCTAGAGTTTGGGCCGGCTGACTCCCAGGTAATCCTGAGGCCCCGGCCCGGCTACGTGCCCAAGGTTCCCACTACACCCTTCAAAGACCAAGTGGTGAACCTGCAAGCGCTGCCCCTGGAGGAGGCAGACCCAGCCCTAGCTTTGCTCTGTCCCGTCCGAGCATTGAGATGCTACGTAGACCGGACACAAAGCTTCAGGACCTCAGACCAGCTCTTTTGTCTGTTACGGAGGCCGGCAGAAGGGGAATGCCGTCTTTAAGCAGAGGATGGCCCGCTGGATTGTGGATGCCTTAGCCCTGGCTTATCAGGCACAGGGTGTGCCCTGCCCGTTCAGGTTGTGAGCTCACTCAACAAGAAGTGTTGCGTCCTCCTGGGCGCTGGCTCGTGGCGCCTCGCTGACAGATATTTGTAGAGTTGCGGGCTGGGCGACCCCTAACACGTTCGCTAGGTTCTATAGCCTTCGTGTAGAGCCGGTATCCTCCTGTGTTCTCACCTCAAACGGGTAGTGGCACCGAGAGGCCCCGGTTAGTGTCGGCTTGCTAAAACCGCTCCAGAGTGTCCGTACTGTAGACCCTGTTGAGATCCTCCATCACCCTAGGCAGCTGGACGCGGCGGAGCGTCCGGCGCCAGGCCTTCATGATGAATCCTTGAGAACCATGGAAGGCTGGGTTCCATATTGAGACCTAAGCGGTACTCGTATGCGTATAGTCCACGGTATAGCCTTAGAGCCCGTGTTTCCCCGGCAAACTTCTGCCTTTCCAGGAGGGTTTGAATCACCTCAAATTTCTCCATATACACCTAAACGGATGCTATATGTGTATTTGCTCCCGAGACCTCCTTCGGGAAGGATGGAGCCTCCGCAGCGTCCCTGTTCCAAGTGGAACGGGTACGTTTTTCCCAGTGTTATCCAGTCTCACCCAGTGAGGTAGTGCTTTGACAATGGTGAGTGGAGCTACTTGTTCCGAGCCCCGGCCTACACCTAATAGGGGCGCAGGTGGCTCGCACAGGGCACTGGAAGGGGCAGCACCCATGGCGCTTTGGTAGGGATCCCATTTTTGTCGGTCACCGACGTGGCGTCGAGAGTGACCGACTGAAAGGGAACGTCTCGGTTACGTATGGTAACCCTCGTTCCCTGAAGGAGGGAACGGAGACGCCACGTCCCGTCGCCATGGTTGCTGTACCACCGCTGAGCCGCCGGGTCTCCGGCTCGGCTCCTCAGCGAAAAACCTGGTATGCATTGCACCTGCTGCCTTATTATACTCATGCTGTGATCAGCGGCAGCTGGATGCAATAATTGCATGCCAATGTGCATTGGCTCGTTTAGTTTACACTCGAAGTAGATTGGTCTATCGAAGCGATATCCCATTTTCGTCGGTCACCGACGTGGCGTCTCCGTTCCCTCCTTCAGGGAACGAGGGTTACCATACGTAACCGAGACGTTTCTGTGAGTGATTTCACTTCTTCATGTTTTGTCTCTGCCCACATACAGTGATGTAAATTCAAACAGGATGCGTAGAAAATAGTGTCAGGAATTCTGAGTGAATTTGATAAATGGATTGACGTTTGTTTATTTTGTTCATGATATGATGTATTATGTGCTGCTGCATTTATATACAAATGCTTTCCCCTGTAGAATGATTCCTTATCAAAATACAGTGACGTCTTGTGTGTGTGTGTTCACTGCTGTGTGTGTGCACTTTGGATGGGTTAAAAGCAGAGCACAGATTCCGAGTATGAGTCACCTTACTTGGCTGTATGTCACGTCACTTTTTTCACTTTCACTTTTTTTCTTGCAATCTAAATTTCATAGCCTTCCTTGATAGACTTTTTTATTTTATTTTTAGATGTGTTGAGTTACTTTCCATTCTGTTGCTGTTTAGCTGTTTTTTAATGCAAGAACATGTTTTAAGTGAACACCCCATAAGACATGAGCTGAAATCAGCCTAATTATAGCTTCCTTAAGTCTAACTTGTCAACTAATCATTTGGACAACATACCAACTAATCAATTTTGAAAATGTGTCATTTTGAAGACCCTTAGTGAGGGGAAATGTGTAAATTGACAGAGCGGGAGTTGAAATAAACCTCCCTTGGAAGCTGCAGTAAGTTCTGTGCTGCATTTTAATTTGATTTTAATGGTTTATGTATTTCCCTATTCTATTTGTTACATTTTGTTGTGAGAAAACTCTGGGACTGTTGGCATTGTTAAATATTATTTCTATATAATCTTTACTATTGCTTTGTGTAACTTACTCAACATAAATGTCTAATGGTATTTCTTAAACTCAAGAGCATATACAGTACGTGTTTTTTTCTTTGCTTGCTACTGTAGCTTTATTTGTCCCAGTCTCTCATTAGTCCATTGAAAATGCCAGCCAACTGATTAAAAGTTGCAAGCATGAAAACAAACATTTTACACCGCACCTACAAATGAAACAAACAAGGTCCCATTTTAAATTACTAGAGATGTAGGTTTCAGAGTTCAGCAACCTCCCGCTGGCTGGGTGGATAGATACATCTTGATACTGGTTTTATCTGTTTTATTCATTGGACTTCTAAAGGAATAATTAACAAGGATTTAAAATGGCTTTTATGGATCACCTGCTGTCCCCGATATAATTTTTGTGATTGCACAGCAGAAAAGTGGCAGAAACATTGACGAGTACTTCTGGCACTGAATTGTCTTGCAAGATCAGTAAGTCCCCAATTAAAGCGATATATCCCTCAGTCTACATACCTCAGCACATCGAAACCACAGAGCACATTTTACCACAGCATGAAGGAGACCAAAGAGAACAGAGAATAATCTGTTCCATTCCTCACATCTTGTTAGATTTCTGGTAGTCTGTTATAGCTACGGTTTCTAGAGCCTTTAGTTTTATTTCAGAAGAATGTTTGTTTTACTTGATTCTACTTTTTATGCATAGGACAGTGTTAACCTTTTATCAGGTAAAAGTCTTTTGGAAATAATTTTAAAAGTCAGAATAAAAATCAAAATGGACCCTATTTACTTTCTTAATAGATGTTAATGATTCACTGGAGTATGGGATTCCAAAACAAATCATCATCGTCATAGTCTTTAATTAAAATATAGTAACTTGATCAACTTCTGAAGCAATTTTGTTTTCAGCTGTTGTTGCCCAGGCTGCTGTACAATTCTAGCCAATGGCCTTATAGACGACAGTAGTCAGGTTAGACGCCATGTTGAATTTTATGTGGATGAAAACGTAAGGGATAAATAATGGCACATACTGATCCAGGTCACATAATTTTCACAACAGTTTAATGGAGTTTTGTCTATTTTTTTTTTTTTTTAAAGACAAAGAACAATCAGTATGTTGTTAAACAACAGCACAATCCATAAAACACAAGGTACTTACTATATTCACTGACTTTTTCTATTGCTGTCAAAAATTTAATATGGCATTACCCTGACTAAGGTCCAAAGCTGTTTAGCAAACTCGCATTTTGGCGTCATTCTGGTATGTAATACCCACTTTTCAGCAATCAGTTCTCCTTTGTTTTTTATTTATTTGCTTATTATTATTATTATTATTATTATTATTATTATTATCGGATATTCAGTTTCAGTACATTATAGTCTGTCCAAGTTCTGGGTCAGTAAGATTTTAATGGTATTTATAAGAACTCTCTTATGCTTATCAAGACTGCATTTAAATACAATAAAAACAGTAATATTGTAAAATATTATTACAGTTCAATATAGCTGTTTTCTGTTTTAAAATATTTTAAATGCAATATATTCCTGTGATAGCAAAGCTGAATGTCTAGCAGTCATTATTCCAGTCTTCAGTGTCACATGATCCTTCAGAAATCATACTAATATGCTGATTTGGTGCTCATGTAACATTTCTTATTAATAACAATACTGAAAATAGTTGTGCTGCTTTATATTTTGGTGGAAACCGTTATACATTTTTTTTTAAGTTCAAAAGACCAGCATTTATTTGAATCTTACTGACCCAAACTTTTGAACGGTAATGCATGTCTCATTATGAAAGAGAAACGGGTTGCAAATCCTGTTTCATGTTGACTTTAAAGATGTTTTTGTAGTCCCAGTTTGGGTCTCAAGATAACCACCCCATTCAACATCCGTCACTGAGAATCCTCTCAAAATGCACAAATGCATTTGTTACGTCTGATGTGTTACGACCTGGTGAATATTATCATCCTACAAGAAACAAACAATCCTTCTGGCAGAGATAAAGGTCCAGCTTGTGGTAAGGTAATGGGACGTAGCTATTAGTCGCGTCACTCATTCTGCCAGTCCTGTCAGTGACATCCGGTCTGACGCCATCTCCCTCCCATCATCCACCTGCTTATCTCTCAGATAAATTAAGTCAGGCAGGAGGCGGCCAGGCAGGGGGAGCATGCATCCACACCTATCAAGTGATAGGAATACTGTGCATAGATCACTGCTCTATTGACTTTAGTTAATAGCGCTGGGGTACAACGCTGTTGCTGACATCTCCGTCAGAATTTTGAGAGCCCGTCTGATTGACAGATGCAGGGAGGGTATAAACACCAGCTAATTACATGCAATCGCATATTTGTTAGAAACCTGATCCCTCATGCCACAGTGCCCGAAAGACCACAGATTTAGCTCCCTGCATGCCACTGAAAACAATAAAACTACCAGCTGTGCTTTCTCAATCACATCCCTGACTTTTACAATTAGCCACCTGCATGTTAGTTAGTGGTCCGCTCTCTGTGAAGCACATATGAGGTCAGCTTCACACACCTTGCCTTTTTACTTCCCCCTCGCCACAGCATTCAATCCCAGGGAGCGCACATGAGGGAATTGCCAATCAAAGAGCATGTCGGGCCCCAGGACGTTAATGGAGGCAGCCGTCAACAGGAGGAAGCCAGGCTCATGACGTTCATGCTAGCTTTTTAGATGGCTCTCCGACAGGTTGACAGACTCAGAGCCCTGGCTGCGGCATGTAAAGGTCAGCTGTCATGCAGGGTTATATATGTCTGTTTGTTCTTGTATACCAGATGAAGAAAATCCCCCTTCCAGCCTGTATTCATGCCTGCTGCTCTACTCAATCGCTACCTCATCATCTCTTTGCTAAGCTTTGTTCTAACCCATAGGCATGGCTACTCATGAATACATTTTCACCTCTAAGAACTTCAGCTCTGGTCTGAAATTCAGCCAAACATCCTTCTTTTCTCACAGAAGCCAAGATGCCGACCTAATCTTGCGGCTATTTCTTTCCACCACCACCCCCCCCGCCCTTTTTTTTAAGGCGAGGTGCGAGACTGTCCATCAGCCCTTGTGCGATGAGGGTGGTGAGATTAGGATCTGGTTAAGAGGTGTCCATAATTGAATTCCAGACATCTCAATGTGTATTAAGGTGGACAGCGGGACAAGATAAAGCTTTTTCCCAGATGAGAAGCGAGAAGGTGGTTTACTGACACTCTGCACCATCAGAGACCATCATGGTGCTAATGCTAAGAGCCCAGGCTCATGGGAAGGACGCGGTCAACCTGTGAAAACATGCTGATGAGATTTACTCTACCTTACCTCTCACTTCTGCATTATCTGTCAGGGGAGAAGAGATTTTTTTTAACCTTTTTAAATTGTGAAACACTATAAATCTGTTCAAACAAAGAATGAAAGGCTGTTCACAATCCTTAATCTGCTCATTTTCTTACATGTTGAACTTTTAATTCTCAAACTAATGATTGTCCTAATGTTTAATAATATAAGTAAACTAATTAGAATGGGTTATGTACAATTTGCTTTTCAAAAAACTGTTAAAACAATGAGGAAAATTGTACCACACAAGTCCCGAAAGTCCTTTTCTCATCAGCACCTGATGTGAAATGCAAATGTGAACATATCCTTACCATCATCAAGTCATTGTTACCTCATTAGTTAAATGGAAGGCAGTAATTCCTTGGTATATGCATTTTCACTTTGTCAGAAGGACCTGCCAAACAAGTTTGTATGTGTATTTCCTAGCAAAATATTTTGCTTACAGAGAAATGCAATGGATTGTTTTTATAATGATTTTAGTTGTTTTACAATGCCAGCACACCAGCCATTGTTGTGACTGTTATTAGAAGTATATTCTCCACTACAGGTGTTCTACCTGTTGACCAGGGTTTCCCAAACAGGGGTTTGTCAGGGATCTGCAGGGGGCAGGGGGTTAAGCTAGCAATTAATTAAATCAAATGAACAAATGGGGTTGTATAATTAATCAAAATAAAGCTGAAATAGCTATGTGTTTTCTCAAATTGTGATTATCAATTGAAAGGCTGCGATTTAATTGTGTTTTGATTTTGCAGTGTTTCACTGTGTTAGTTTACACATGTGCAGCTTATAATACTGTGTTTTTAAAGTGCTCAATTCACAGTAAATGATGCTTCACAGTGTCCATCTAATGTGCATTAATTTAATGTGTAGTTTATAGCATTTCAGGAATATTCCACCAAAATAAAAGCTTGAGGAACTGAAATGTTAAGTTCTTGAGGACATGAAACGTTAAAAGCATTTGAAAGTGAAAAATGTAAGATGTAAATGTTTGTATTGTAACTTGTTTAAGGTATTCACTCTTTATGAGAACTAACTGTTTCCTTTAGCAGTCGACTCTTCGTTCTTTGTGTCAGCAGCAGCAAAATTAGACAATTTTATAATAAATGAAATATCATATTGCTGTTTAAATCACAGTATATGACAAAATAATTACAATATATATTTTTTTAAGTAGTGCAGTCCTATGTGTATAAATCATTTTAAAATAAAGACAATCAAAATAAAAGGATTAGAGAATCAGATAATTGAAATATTAACTTTAAAATCCCATGGGGTACTTCAAGTAAAAAAATTTTTTTTTAATAATTTCAGCTAACAAAAACATTTGGGAAGCCCTGCCATAGACAGATAATTACATTGAGAGAATCTTTGATAGCCCCCTTTTTTTTTTTTTTGGTTTGTTTGTTTGTTTTTTGTTTTGTTTTTTGCTAATGGACGAGGCCTATTAATTGTTTGAGGGTCAAACGGCTCACAAGTAAGTTGGGATTGTTTATTCGTCTAGCAGAGAAGATCAATACAGAGGGGAGGTTGTAAATAAATGGGCCATGAAAACACCTGTGCTGGCATCAGAAGCAATCCAAACCCTGCCACCCTAAACGCCACCACCAGGAATAATGTGCAGCCTTAAAAACCGTTGCTCAGGCCTGGGGAAAAGTTTGGCCTGGGTGTAAAAGATGTGGAGTGTCAGTTTTGTGCATGTTGGAAGAGTGGGAAGGCTTGGGCGGATGCTGGAACTCTCAGTGGAGCATCCAGCAAGTGTCTTTACTTTAGAGAGAGGAAGATCAAAGAGAGGAGTTTAAAGAGAAGAGGGGTGGGGGGGGAGCTTAAAAGTCTCCCTGCGGTTCTGGGTTTTGGGAGTGATCCAGGTATACCGCTAGTGTATTGATGTGGTGTGCTGTTGTTCTGTTCGTTCCCTTTTTTCTCTCGTCCTGCTTAACTTGGCCAAGCTTTAAATTTGCAAGGTTCATCAAAGTTGCAGCCCAAATTGCATCTTTTACCTCTCACTGTGATCTTGCTCAGTTTTATGTAGGGTCTTCCCCACCGGCTTCAATAGGTGATATCATCTCCGAGAGGGGTTTATGAACAAGACATTCATATTTTGTAATAGTTCCACATCTTGATGTGGTAAGATAATTTTATTATCCAAAGTGCATTTTACCTCATTTGCAATATCATTATCATAAGGCTTAATCAGACACTGTTTATGCAAACAACCTGTAGTACCCCTCTGCGAATGACTGTTGTTGTGTCTCTTCACCCCTGAGGATGACAAAACCGATTGGACAGCTATCTCTGATGCCGGTGTTATCTGCAAAGAAAAGCCAGGTCAGAGGTGGAGTGCCATTTAAAGCTTGTTCAGTTCCAGTCACTCTTATAGGTGTTTAATGACTCCATGTCACATAAGTAGCCAGCCAGCGAATAGAATATGTGTGTTTTCTCTGGGCACTTGAGTGTGTACGTGTATGTTTGTTTGTCTTAATTACCTGTCATTTGTGCCACATGCTGAATGTTGGCGGCTCAGAGTCTGACATGTGTAGTTGGCTGGGATCCAGAAGGTTGCCATGGTGAGGCAACTTTGCTGTTCATAGACTGGAGAGTGGCTCATTAATGACTCTCTTAGCAATGCCACCTGCGGTACCTCACTGGGTTAAGCTTTACTACTTCAGTTATGTATTACTGTCTGACTTCATTTCAGAATAGAAACAAAAACAAGAGAACAAAGAAGGGGAATAGTGAAAGAGTTGGTTTGTGTATATCACAAATCCCTATTAACTACATGAGAATAAGAATTAATTATTTTTCAATGAACTATTGCTTTAAAGAAGGCACATGAACTGAAGAGGAAGATCGCTTCCCAAACCTTATGTATGCAAATAAAAGTTTAAAGCTATTTACTGGTTTTTATTAGACAGTATAATTTATTAATTCTGAGAATTCTGTCATAGAACTGCAGGTCAGTTCCAAAAATGTTGTAACAAAAATATCTTTATATCTAAGTTATATTTAATTATTGCAGTGTTGGATTTATATGCAGTTTGTCAAATATAGAATCTCTCTCTCTATTCTCTTCTCTCTTTTGTGAGATAAGCAAAGGGCACTGCTGGAGTAATCTGTCTCTGTCCAGTTTCTTTATATCACCCATATGCACATATATTCAGCTAATGTCATCCAGACAAATTGCTCAATCCAATGTTAATACATTGCTTTGTTTTCTTCCATTAAATAGAAAGTAAATGCTTTTACTACAAAACATTGTGATTAATTATAATTGACAGCCCTAATTCTCCTGTTCCTCCAAGGCTGTTGTACCCACATTTATTTCTACGTAGTTGGCAGAGATGCTTTCCTCATCATCATGGCAATGATTTGCAAAGCAATCAGCAACATGCTAAAAACCTCTCTGAACACCTTAGCAACCACATAGAAACCTGGCAGGCACTGTATTATTGTAATTATAGATTTGTACATGTATATAAAAGTGGTGTGCATTTGTTTTCATATATGTACAAAGTATAGCTAAAATTATCTTTCATCCCCTTCTAATATTGGGTTTAAAAATTAATCTTAATCTTAAACCAGATATTTTCACTATTAAAAAATATGTGCTTCTAAATTGAAGATATGGTAGCTTTTTTTCTGTTCAAAAATGATTTATAACCTATATAATTTTATAAATATAATTTTAGCTATATATTTTATATGTGGGGTTGTGTGTGTCTGTGATAGAGATGGATATCTTTTTGGCTTGCATAACCTGGACCACTGATTGTGGAGAGAAAGTTTGGAGTGCTGAGGTTTGGACCAACATACTCATTCATAACTTTTTCAGTGCATCCTCAACTTAGTCTCATCCTGAGGTGAATCCTGTTCCACTTTCAGCCCTCACCTCTCCACTCCTCTCTGATTGATCACACAAGAGAGCCAGTAAACATAGACCATCTAAGTCCGAGGCCAGCAGCTCCTATCTTTTATCTGCCGAATGTTTACCTGGGGCCACTGTTCAGACTCTTGCGGCCCGAGCATATTGCAGTGGTCGACGGCTAGGAGATTTTTTAAGTTTTCGAGCAAAGGCTTGACCATAGAGGCATTTCTAAACAAGGTGACTCAGCCTCAAGCTTGTCCACAGAGACACGTGGCTGGCCTGGTTAAGAGAATGATTGATTGGATGTCTGGGATTGACAAAGAGAGCTCGGCTTGGCAGATAAAAATGGCCTTGCTTTTAGTAGCACAAGTATGCTAGAGTACAGCCACACACATGAATGAGAACATTAAAGTTTTGGCATAATCTGGCAGCAGTCATGGTGATGCAGTGTACTGGATACTATTTATGATGTATGTCCAGTGTTTTTTTGTTTTTGTTTTTTTAATGAAAAAAAAATCTTTAAATTTAGTCAGTGTTTTGTCATGTGAAATTTATTCATTTAAGTCCATTTTACTCTGGCCAAAATAGCATCTACAGTGGGTTCATCTGCAACCACTTAAAAGTTTAGTGACAAAAATAATTTATCCGGACAGCCTAATGGACACTGTGTGCTTCCTTTTACAAGGCCAATACAGTGTACAGCCACAATGCTTTCACATCAGAGAAATCAACAGAAAATTTGCTGCCAAGTGTTTTTCTGAGCTGACTGAAGTGTGTTAAATATGAAGAATACCCTTTCCTTAGAGAGATGTGCAGAACTCTTCCATGCACACACGCACACACGCACACACATGACCGCCTCCACTCTCCTGTACTGACTGTGGTGAGGGTGGCAATGGTCTGGAAAGCAGACATATCTGGTGTTGAAATTGAATCTGGTGCTGTGTTTGCAAGGGAAAATCCAAAGTGACAAAAAATCAGATAATAGGTTTCCTGTAGCTTCACGCCTGAATGTATGTCCACACAGGGCTATTTCTAAAACAATGCAGTGCTTGACGTTTTTATGACAGCCTTTTTTATTGCACTTTTCCCATTACACTCATGTGCACTATACACTTCAGTCAGACGTCTCCAATGTGTTCAGTTATCTTAACTCCCCCACTCCTCTGGCGTGAGAGAATCTCATCAGGCCTCCTTTCTCCCCCTTCTCTCCCCTGATACCCACCCATTACTTCCTCCGCTTTCATTTCAGACATCTCTGCACTTTTCTGTCCTGTGCTTTTAAGCTCCCCTTTAACTTTACTTCCTTCTATTAATGTCCCCCTTTTTCCTTTCCATCGCTGGATGGTCTCTTTCTCTCTGAAATGTTTTTGAGCCTCTCCGTTTCTCATTACTTCCCCTTTGCTTATCTCCCCTGTGTTCTCTCTCTTTTACACTGTCTGTTTCTTTCCATCTCCTTCTCGGTCTCGATCTCTCCCCATATTTCTGATGGTGACCTTGAAGGTTTTCCCTCCGCTGTGTGTTCAGACACAAAGCACTCTTCTCTCTCCACCTTCTTTGTTTTCCTCACACAGCCCAACCTGCCTGTCTGGGATCCTGTAATGCACCACTCATGTTTCAACTTTTAAAACTGCAGTAATACAATGGAAATATGATTCATTACATCTAAACCTGATAATGGCATATCAAACCTGAAGGTGTGTCTTCCCTTTGTTTTAAAATAAGAAGGAGTTGATGGAAATCGCATAAGCTTTTAACTCATCTTGTAATTCATTTAAATGCACTATTTAGATGTTAAATGAGGAGCAGTGTTTTTTGATGTGCTCAAAAAGAACATGTAAGTAAGGGACAAAGTTTAGTCAGACATTCATTGTGTTTGGGTTAATTTTGCAATAATGATCGACATAAAATATTGATTTGAGTTTAAATAAATGCATTATGTATGTAGAACGTGCCCACTGTTTATCAGTCATTATACAACAAATATTTTGTAAATGCCAAAATTGGCCAATTAGAATAGAGTATTCCAAAGACCTGTGTAATAAAATGATCCACAAGGCCTACAAACTTTATCAGTCCGTCTTGCTGATTAGAGCTGACACTTCATGTCTTTTAATTTCCCTTGTAACGGGTGATGTGATTGTTATGCGCTGAAAACAAAACTAATTGGAATTTGTTATTGAATCAAGGGCAATTAATTTAGCGCCACATGTGACACATATGATACAAAGACAGACTTTTCATGTGAATCATTATGCTGAGCAAGAATATTTCAATTTATCAGCCTGCACAGTTCTCACATTTAATGCTAAAACAGAACAAAATACCAATGTTTATCATCAATTAATGGTTTTGTGGCATCTTGTTTTTCTGCTTTAGTGGAGCTCATAAATAATAACCCTTTACAAAAGGTCACCCCTCTATTGTTTTCAAATGAGAACGGTGGACATATTTGGGCTCTATCTGAGATGGCAACACCCTAAAGAGCATATTTTTGCATACTCTAATGAGCATAAGTGAAGTAGATGAAGGAAATCAAATGAAACAATACCTAGGTACGAGGAGACAGGAGTGTTATCACACAGCTCTGTAATTAGAAAGCACTCTCTAGTTTTTTCTTCCTTTCGGTCTTCCTTTTTCTTTTCATGATAAACCAAGTCAAAGACAAACCCAAGCAGGAGCTATAGGTTCATATCTTGCTCTAATGTGTATATTGGTTAATTAACTCAAATACTCATTTAGATTACATCTGTTCTGGTTTTTCTTTGAGTTGTCCTCTAATAAGCAGCGGTGAGCTACAGAGGTACCACCTTGCATAACATAATTCATCATATTCTCTTGCAGTTATATGAATTGGAAACAGTATCTATAAATCACGTAATGTATGTAAGGACTTTGTTAGCGCAGAATTGACTTTGAATATCTTTCCTGTCTATTTTTTGTTGGAAATTCTGAAAGTCAGCTCAAAGTAGCAATTAAAGACACATTGCAGTGACCCGCTCTGAGAACTTTTGTCCTGCACATAAACTCCCACAGAAGTTTTGCCTTCTAGACTTAGCGAGTTTTGCTCCCCTACTTTAAATACAGTGCTGGAAATCTGTGCAACATGATCTTGTGAATGAACCATCCATCTGTCTCCAAAATCACTGCTAAAATCCCAGCCTTTGGGCATGCTTTCACTCATGTGGTAAATAGTCTGGCATTAGCAGAATTAGGAATTCAACCATGTTCCATCAGTCTTGGTGTAATCAAGGGGCTTGGCCCTCGGGTCAGTCGCATATGTGTGTGTGTGTGTGTGTGTGTGTGTGTTTTTGTGTGTGTTGGTTTTTGTGTTTGTCTGTTTTTGTGTGTGTGTGTGTGTGTGTGTGTGTGTTTGTGCGTCAATAAGCTTGAGTCAATGGTATTGTGCGTTCTCTGTGCTGTCTAGAGCAGTGATTCCTAACCAGGGGTACATGTAGACAGAATCCAGCAGGTACCTACATTTTTCAAATGTAAAATATTAAAATAATAAATTTAAATGGAAAAAAAAAAAATACAATTTGAATAAATTAAAAATATAAAAGTTAAAATAATTATCAGGGCTCCAAACAAAAAAATCGAGTAAGGAGCCATTGGCTCCTATAAGAAAAAAACTTAGGAGCCAAATAATTTTTTTAGGTGCCACAGAATAAACGTGTTTTATTTATTTTACGATTATTATTATATATTTATTTACATTTTAACATTTCAATCATACTGTCATGTGTTTATGTCTCATCTTTTCTTGACTTTATCAGCATTTTAATCCATCTTGTAGATGACTTGGGTACTAAGGTTCACTTAAAGTGGGAACTAAATGTCTTTTCCAATTTGAAATATACAGTCACAAAGAATTGTTCATTACACAGAATCTGTACCAGTGTCATGGAGCATAAGCATCACTTGGCCACTGAGTGTAGCTTGGGCTCCTCCTACATGAGACATTTCAGTAAGTTGTACTGTAGGATCTCTTATAAAATAGCCTACCTTTTGATGTTAATTCATGTTCATTATGTACTATAGTAGTAAAGAGAAAGATTAAATGGGTTCAGTTGCCCTTGAACTGAGGCGCTAAAGCGACCGCGCCTGCCGCATTAAGGAGCGCCAAAACTGTATTGTTTGAATTTCGTTATGAATTCGGAATAATTTTAAAGCTTCTACTTTTTATTAAAAAGTTACAAAGCACAGAGCTTTTTGCGATTAGGCTACTGGAGGGCAGTTGCACTTCAAATAATGAAGTTCACGCATTAAAAGAACACAGACCAAGATCTTGTTTAGAAGAAGCCATATTAGTAATTATTATAAACGAGAATTGTTAACGATATTGCTAATATCCACACAGCTGACAGCTTTACCTGTTCTAGTTTGTTCAAGTTGTGCTTGAAATAGACGCTGTATTTTCTGCATTTTCCCTTCTTACGTCTCCGTCATTTCTCTCTCGCTGCACAGCGGAGCTGCGTTTATCAGACTGTGTGCATCAGCACTGATGTGCGGCAGAGATCAGGACTGTCTGAAACTCTCTTTTTCCACTAAAACTTTGATGCGCATCGTCTCAGTTTAATACGTGAACATAAAAGATTTGATCGCAAAACAATTAGGAAAAAATGCATTACATTCAAATTTTTAAGCTATAACATGTAAATATATACCCAGATAGCAATAACACTCGGGCTGATTCTGGCTGAAATGCGTCTCTGTTGGTTCAGTCTCGGCATCGGTGAGAAGATAATGGGCCAGAGCCACGCCGACTCTGCAAAACACTTCTGGCTGACAGACGGCTTTTTCCCTCTGGGCCGATCTCGGCTGAAAGCTGCTGTACACGCGGCAGGTCCACACTCGGTGTAGTTGTGTGTATTAACCTTCGGCCCGAGTTCGTTTCATCACAGACAGGGCGCTGCTAGAATGAAGCAAATCATCTGCCTGAGAAAACGTTTTTAGCGGTTAAATCCTGAGGAGCTTTCGGCGGGTAGTCGCCAGTGGCGACCTCAGCAAAAATGTCACTCGCAAATTAATATTTATGGTCGCAAATGCGACTGTTTTAGTCGCAGTTTGGAGCCCTGATTATTCAGATACTACTGTAGACAGATACAGTTGATACTTTGAGACCACTGAGCACTGGATGATTTGTTAGCACTTTGGAGGTCTGTGGACCTCCCAAACCTCTGTCTCTTTCTCACTTTAACCTCCTTTGTCTTGCTCTCTCAGTGCTGTATATTTAAATGTCTGCTGGATGAAAAACCAGGCCCCATTTGTAATTACAGTAAATCAAATTAAATTAATCTATTTCACAACCATCTTTAATTGAACCCTGCCAGTGTTGCTTGCTTTGCTCAACACTCTTGCCTGTGCTTGTTCTCTATCAAAATTCTCACTGCTAAGTTCTTTACCAGGCAGACAGTGTGATGAGCCACCTGATTGGTTGGCACGTACGCCGTAATCAGTTAACTGACAGACAGGCTCACAGCTGCACAGTGCAAGCTAAGCCAATTGTGTTACAATTAGAGGCAGCTATTTTAAGTTCCTGAACACAAGATGGCTTTCAGATGAATAATTTGGCCTGCAGTGCATCATCATTATGCAAAGGCTTTGAAAACTTGTTTGTTCCTCTGTTTAATTGAGCCACTCTGCCCCCCGCTTTCTCTCCGGTCTGGGACAGGGATGACTGTGACACATTTTAGGACATCACTTAGAATACCACCCGTGTACAGATGAGTCATGTGATTAGTGCCTCTGTTGCACCACAGCTATAATTTATAGTGCGAGAAAGCTTGACCTTTCATAATGGGTCTGTGTGGATCTGAGAAAGAGGGGAACCAATATTACATCGGCTCTCTGAACCGAGTGCAACACACCACCAATTGGGAACAATATCAGGAAAGGTGGGATGGAGGGAAGGAAAGTGCTGAGCCAAGGAAAAGAACCTGGCTCTCATTGCAAGAGGTGAAGTGGAGGCAGAAACAGTGTCACTTTATCCGCACTTGTGTCAAATGTTGATTTGACAGAGCCACTGGGCCGCTGTGCAAATGAAAGGTCATCTATACCTGCCCTAATTCAAATAGCCGCACACCCTTTCACTTTGGTGTTGGGGATTGATGTGGCCAAGAGGTCAAGACCTCCTCTGGGAACTTGGTTTTCTGTTCGGCTGCCAGGAGATGAGATATTAGAGCACAGTTTAAAAGAGAACAAAACTCTTTCTACACACAAACACCATCTGTCAACCATTGGTCACATCCAAGAGTTTTGAGTTAATCAATTTAACAGACTTTTTTGAGCAGTGCGCATGTGGTTTTGTGGTTTTCCCTGTTGAAAAGATAACATATGTTGTTTCTCACATACTGGTCCAGCAAGACCTCCTGTCTTTTTTAGCTTTGCTGGACAACCCAATACTTGGTCTAAAAGCTTCTTGTTGGGTCGTCTTTTACTAAATATCACTAAAAAGTTTGGTAGAAGGGCTCCAAACACGCAGGGTAAGTGTTTGCAACAACTGCTACTGGCTGCAAATAGTGATGCTCCACTTGGAGGTGGAGCTTGTTGAGCCAATCCAGCAGGCCTGTCAGAGCCCTATAATAAAGGACGCTCTCAATCAGGACACATCCACTCCCTTCAGCTTAGCGTAGGCCTTCATGATCACTGCCTGGCAAGCCACGGGAAAGCAAATGAGTTTGCGGTCTAGACATCTGTGCTGCTGGTGGCAGGCTGTAGGCAGGAAATCCTACTGTGTCCCCACAGCAAATGAGCTGAATGACTCACTTCATCACAGCCAGGGACTTCCTGTTTGACAATATGATATGATTTGGACAAGAATGACATCTTATCGGAAAGCAAAATTTACGGTTCCATTAATGGAGATGATTTTGTCAAGTCGAGGTTGTTCTGAATTATGTTTCCACTTATTTCTAGTTACACTTTGCTCTACACTTTTTTGATTTTGTGTCAGTTTTATTCAGTGAATCAGTTACAAAATGTTCTGAATCATTAGTTAGCAAATTAGTCTTAATCCAAATCATATCTATATCTTGCAATCAACATGAAGGGAAAATTCATTTAAAATTCATTGGTCAGAAAGTATGGGAACCTTGTGATGTTCATAAATTTTAATTTGATTAAAAATATTTGATTGTACTTTTTTATAGTACTGTTACAATGTTAAATTGAATTAATGTTGTTAAAAAAAATAACTGCATTAAATATTTAATTTATTGTATGCCTTAACATTCATTTTGACAGACCTGACTTTAAAACTTGGTCTAGTGTGCAAATGGAAGTGTCTGGTATTAAATTGTCCATGTGTGCTGAGGAATATAACATCTGTATAAAAAGCTGAACAAAAATAGTTATTCTCCCTACTGACCTACCACAGTGTCCACTAGTAAAAATCATCCTCTTAAAACCATTGAAATTGTCTGCATGGGATAAAATGTGCAATTTTCCTTCCGTTCCTTTAAGTATGCTGTTTTGTCTTCATTATAACAGCTCCTGTAGGTTTCTCTTGCACTTACAAACTCAGGATGGTTGTGTGTCCTGAGCGCCGATCCTGAACCGGGCTGTTTTCTGTACAGCAGAGCCCCATTTTGAAGGCAGAGGCGGAGAGCAAGTGTTTGTTATGCAGGTTTAATTATGTCCAGGGGGCCTGAATGTGTAGGCCCTGTGCAGACTCTCCCTCTTTTGCCCTCAATCCACAGCGGACAGGCTTGATGTCTTTTTTCCCTTTTCCTTTTGCAGTGAGTGAGGCAATTAAAGGTCATATCAATTAGAGCATGTTGCAGTCTCCAGCCTCATTGTAAAACAGCTTGCTCCCATGTACGAGGGGCGGGCTGGAATGCTTTGCGCGAGCCGAAACCTCCAACTCTTTGTGTAACGGTGATGTTTATAGAAGGCGCTAGGCCCTTTGTGATTGAGCGGACATGGCAGTCAGGGCGATGTGATGGAGATTAATGGGGTGAGGTTGGGGTTAATGATGGCCCGTCCGAACTGTAATCACACACGTCTAATCCACAGGTTTTTCCTCTGTTGATCAGGGTGATGTATTGGTGAAGTTTGGTTCTCTGCATAAAACATTGTTTTTCACAGTTTTTTTTTTTCCTTTCAAATTATTCTTCAAGTTACATTTCCATGATTGTGGAGAGTTTGAGTCTGGGCCAGGCGACAGCGCGGTCTGATTTATTGTGTGGGGTTGCACAACAATCTCTCTCGGTGAACATAAGGCTTCTTATTTAAAGTTTTTTTTATGTCTCTGCTAACAATAATGCACTCACGGCTACATGAAACAAGAATTGTTGACACTGATGATCCTCCAGTCCTAATAAAGAAACATGTGCCAGACAGTACAAGCCAATAGGTAGTACATTATATTGGCTGCCATACATATTTTCAAATTACTAGTATTTTTTACTGTAGATGGTGAAACATTTCTGTTTCCTTGGCAATGGAGTAAGTGCAGCCTAGACGTACTGTTAAAGAAATATTCTGGGTTTAATACAAGTGAAGCTCAATTAATAGAACTTGGAGCATAATGTTGATTACTATAAATTATCTTATGAGGTTTTGGACAGGACTTGTAAATGGGACAAATTTGGCAGGATTTAAAAGCAGAAATGTGAAGAATCACATATTGTTTGCATCTTCTGGCTATATAAAACTCAAAAGTATTTAATGTTTATGGTTTGGCCCCATTCACTTCAATTGCAAGTGCTTCTCTGTATCCAGAAAAAAAGAGGGACATGTCAAAATTATTCTGTAGCAGTCAGCATTATACCAAATGCTGTCAGCTGAGCTTGACTTGTACTGAACCCAGAATATGATTTTAAATAAAAAGCTGTACAGTATTCAGTTCAATAGAATCCAGTTTTCTAGGAAGGAAATGAGGTCATAAAGCTTTGAACCAAACAACCACATCTCTTTCATGATAATTGTTCATGTTGAGAACGAGTGCATATTCTGAGAGCAATAGCAAAAACATACAAAGTACACACTTCATCAGATATGTGTTGTGACGAGTCAGCTGCCTCCCCCCAGTTATCATTGTCACCCCGTCCATTAATTGCCACACTTCACCAGGCTCCCGACAGGAGTGGGTGTGTGAGAGAGGTGGGGCGCTGAAATATCCAGGGCTGGCAGCGTGTGATGAGGCACACCTGACGGAAATGGAGCCTCATCACCGCCGCTGTTTAAATGCTGAGCGTGCCTCTCCTCGGGAGACCGTGCCTCTCCTCGGGAGACCTTGCATGCACACTGGTGTCCTCATGGGTCCAGGAAGGGTGCATAGAGGGACTCCCGTGCCAATAGAGAAGTGAGCTGCCGGACCCGCGGTCTGGGCGAAGACTGCACCCGTTACACGGCCGCCGGGCCGTTTAATCCTTTCAAGCGCCGAGGACAACGAGAAGGATGCAGCTGCTGGAAGAAGCTGCCGCCCCTCGCGCCCCGGACCAAACACTGCCCACCTACACGAACCCCGCAGCATTACGAGGGCACCAGATTCCCTATTTATTTTGAACACTCTTCTCCTTTGGACACTTTATTCCCTTTTTTTGTTACTTCTGTTAATAAAAGCCTCTCCGAGGCCTGACGCCACACTCACTGTCTGTAGTTTGCTCCTCCCGCCACAGTGTCTATGGATAAGCGAGCAAATGGGCATTTTTATTTATTTTATTTATTTTTTAATACATTAAGTGTGATAAAAGTGTCACAGAAGCCGGTGAATGAAAACCAAGTGGCTAACCCTCCCCTGCCGCTTATGTTAAGAACTATAAAGGCCTCATAAATAAATCAAATAGTTTGATGATGCACATGCAAACATGCCGTGTTTAACGCATAACCAGCTGTCACATGGAAATAAGGTTTGGGAGCCCATGGTGACTTTTTGCTTTGCACGTTATGATAATTGCCTCAGTCTGGTTTGAGTGACAGGTGAGCCAGGGGCAGGCTAGGAGTGCACTTAGTGTTTTGCAGGTACCTCCTCCCTGTTTCCTGCCTCCCTGGGGAACTCAGCTGTGATGGTGTATGTTGCTGTGAGGGAGAAAACACAAACTCCGTTAGTCGTAAATGACATTGGACTGTATTATGCTTCGCAGGGTGCTGTGACATGTTTATATGATAGTGTCATATCACAGGGCTCAACGAGTATTCTGACGGTTAAAATGCTAATCAGATGTCACCCTGTTTATAAAGAAAAAGGAAGTTGTCTGTCTTTGTGTGAGTTGAGAGTGCAGCTAAAGAAACATCTTGTTCTTGATAAAGCAACGCAAACAGGGTTGTAAATTTGTCACCTTTCTGGGAAAATCACCATTTTGAATAATAATAAAAAAAATCCAACATTTTTTTCCACCAACATAATAGCTCTATGGTTTAACTTCACTGACATAATTTGAAAGCAAATATATTAAGACATCTATTAGTATTGTAATTTTACTGTTGTTCGATGAAATGATGATGATGGTGATGATGATTGTTATTATTATTGTTTTTGTTGTTCATGTTATATATTTTCATATTTTATCTATTTAATAGAACAATCTATTTGAATTGAATCAAACCTTAATCAGGAATGTTATTGCGGCAGAATTAGCTGAGTCTATACTACAGAAAGTGGAAAACACTGTCACTGATAATGCCTAGTGTTACTTTAAAATCCTTCTTTTCCTGAATGAAAATCTGTGTCTGTCTGAAAGGTGTCTGAGGTTAACTCTTTACATAAAATGTGTCGTAACACCAAGCTTTCCACTAACTTTCAAATCTTCTCTCTCCTCTGTTCCATGTCTGCTCTGGACCTGTGGCTCCTCGGAAATCTGGCATCTGCTGCTACTCCACAGGTAAGAAAATATTTGGCAATGCTTGATTTAACTTCAGCTGTTCAGGGGCATATGTTCCAAAAGTAGAGCTGTTTCAGTCTGATCTGAACGTCAATAATCTCCTCTGCTTTATCAGCCGATGTGGGTGCGAGAGGCCGCGAGAGCGTGAGGCATCTTGCGAAGTTTGTAGATGCCAGTAAGAAAGCTGTCAGCAGGCCTCTGCAGTTGTTATTGTTTTTGTTGTTGTTTTTCAGTCCATGGTGAATGTTAATGGTGGAGCCCCTGCGGCAGGGAGAGCTGGCTGAGTTATTATGGAGGTGGTGTGTGGCCAGGGGTCCTGGGGGCTTATCGTAATGAGACAGACCAGGGAGCTGGGCTGTGATCTGACTGGCATTGAAGCAGGGGTGCCTCAGCAGGACCTCTGCTTTCCCTGCTGGTGTCCGACCCTGTGCCTGTTTCACTGCATGGGTGTTTTGTTTTACCACATACTGGAGAGCTTTTCGGTTGGCCATTGATCCCAGGTCTCTCCACAGGCCGCGGTGTCAACAACCCCTCCTTACTGCAGTCCTCACAGAACAGCATCTGAAAACTAGGCAAATATATCAATAGTTCAATGCAGTCATTCTTCAGAATGCGATTTATTTGAAATTATTAATATTGAGTAGCTGATCTAAAATTTATGTTATAGACATCTTTGTCAGTGTTCAATATATTAAGAACTCATTACTGTTGAGGGTTGAAGCTTTTTTGAAGTTCATAATCATTACCATTCAATTTTTTTTTTGCTTTTTTTTTTGAAAGAAATGAATACATCCGTTCAGCAAGTATGCATTAATTGAAAAAAACTGAGAGTTAAGACATTTGTTACAAAAATTTTTGAACATATATTTCATTTAAATAAATGCTGTTCTTTTGAACTTTCTATTCATCAAATAATTCTAAAAAAAAAACTGTTACTGTTAGTTTTTACTGTATTTTTGGTCAAATAAATCCAGACTTGGATTAAAAATCTCGCTGACCCAAACCTCCGAACAATAGTGTAGATCTAACAGAGTTCTACAGATACACTACTGCACTAAAAATGTTTTTTATCTATAAATTATTTTTGTAAGTAAAAAATGCAGTAAGAACCAGTTAATTGGTTATCTGTTTCCTTACAATAATAAGTGAAAATTGTAAAAGGTTTAACATTGCATTGCCAATTTACTGTAAAATACAAGGCACCTTATAATTTATGGTAAAAAAAAAGACCTTCACAGAAGATCTTCCCGTACCATAACTTAAACTTAAACAAGGTTTTTTTTTTTTTTTTTTGATTTGTAAAGTCTGTAACAGTGTTGCAGTAATAATTCCATCCACACAGTTGGGTTTGGGTCAGCCTGTTCTTTCCCTTGGCTTTGTCCATGGACTTGTGGAGAGAGCAGTCACACCTTTGCATATTTATTTCACAGATGTCTCTGTGGTTTGCCGAAATATAGTAGTGGTAAATGTCAGCTCAGAGGGAGCACACAAGACCTGACTCTGTCCTCATTACACACATCAGCAGAGCCAATGTAATTCAAGCATACAAGCCAACACACCATAGAAACCACACCTGGCGATCCTTGTATGCGTTTAGACTCTTGTTACGATGCATGAGTGAGAGACGCCCACTGTTCTGGCTGTTACAGCTGGACTGGGCAGTGGTCAGCGAGCGCATAGACACCACATGAGTGAATAAGACAGATGGGGATTGCCTTGTGGTTTGGATATACAGATTAATGATAAAAGGAAGTGTAGCTGGGAATAAATTGTCTGCAAACTATGAGTGTGTCTATGTGGGAGAAGATGACAAAGTGCTGGGGCGGGACGGTCTCAGAGCTAAATCCTGAAAAGCTGAGAGATTGTTGGCTCACCGGGTCCCAGCATAGCACATTGTTGTTTGAATTGATTTAGTCTTACTTAAGGTCCCTGCATTGTGTGTGGTGCTGTTTTGTGTCCTTGCTTTCACTTTGAACCCTAATTCATCTGCCACAGGACCTCAGCTTCTCTCTCATATATCTTGAAGAGTACTGAGATGTCTGAAGATGTTCTTTTCATTTGACAAAATTGACAGATATTAGAGATTATTAAATACAGTGTCTTATCTAGTAGGGATGTTCAAAACTGCACAATTTTAAGAAAACATCTGGAAAAACTGATAATGTCATGGCAGAAAATTATCAGTACATCTTCCATTAAGTTTACAGACATTTCCTACAACCCTAAAACAAAACACAGTGCAATGCATAATTCCAAATATGGATAAAACACCTGTGAAAATTTAGTATGGTCAGTTCCTTTATTGGCATGCATTTTTACAGGCTTTTGTGATGAGTGTGGTTAGTGAATTGTCTGAACTATTGGGCTAAATCACAGACTGTATAAAAACATGGGCGTAGTGTCCAGGACGTTGGCAGTAGGTTTCTGAAGAGCATTTTTGAAGCCCAAAGTGGGTGGAGCCGGCCGTAGCCATCTTGGCAGTGTCACCACATCACTCCTGGATAATCGAAAATGGGCAAAGAGGCGGGACGTGGGTGGAGTTGGTTGCTGAAACCACGCCCACCTAGCTCGATGGTGGTGACAGCAGTGACAATCCACCTGTCACTCAAGTAGCCAAGCCCTTAATTATGCAGAACTTCAAGGATAAATATAATTTAAATGCATGAGTTATTAAAAAAATCACCCTCCTCACAGTTGTCATGAAGGGCTAAATGAGCTATATAGACCAAAACCACTTTTTGTACCAGGCTGTAAACCTATTTTTTTCTGCTGTAAATTTTGGTATTTCAATGGGGCGGGGGGGGAGTTTGGTCTATGGGATTGACTCCCTTTTGGAGCCAGTCTCTAGGAGCCAGCCAAACAATTCACTTCCATGTTGGGCTCAAGAGAGAGACTGGAAGGTTGCCGCTTGGGTTAAATGAATGAGTCAAACAACTCTTCTTCAATGTTATATTCATGAATTATAAGTATTTTAAATCAAACTGCGATTTTCTTTAAGTAATCAATTTTTTAGGGCTGTGAATAAATTTATATTTTTTTTAAATTCAGTGAGAAACAATGAGAAGCCAATTCCATTTTAATTTTTTTAGAGAAAATGTTTTACTTTTAACTGTCATCCTTTAAAATCTAAAGTTATTTGTGCACATTCACCTATTCCTTGAGTCTCTTGGCAGGCCAAAATAACTCACCGGAAGTTGAATGGCATTGAGCTAAGCTGTTGTTTTATCACATTACAAAAATGTCAAAGCTACATTTTATTTTATTGCAGTTTACTGTCATGGCAATATAGTTCTTACATAGAAGGTTTTTTTTTTTTTTAACGTGAAATTCAATTTATTGAAGACGGCAAGAATTTTATCTTTAAACCATTGTTGTTTAACTGTATAATAATAATAATAATAATAATAATAATGAAAACAAAAAATATTATTTGAAAACCAATAGTCTAAACTAGTCTCTCCAGACTTCCTTTCTACAGTGAGAACATTGGAAAACATGTAATCTTGACATGTAAATTGAACCTTTGTATAAGTGGCTTATTCAAGGCCAGTTGTAATTCTAGTTATTGGCCCAATCCTTTTCTGACAAATAATACCTTTCATGTTTTATCCACTGGGAAAAATTTATGCAGGTTTTTCGTCCGTGTGAAAATGGTTTTTGGGGGGTTTGTGAACACTAAGCACACTATCTACGTTCCCCACAGCCATCCCTTCATTTCTCTTTCTCCCTCGCATCTTTTACATCTTCACCTTTTGTTGCTAAATTTTTCTACGCACTGTGCTGAATAAGTTAAATGTAATGGGAGTTCTACTCTCAAAGTGGTGCTTGACAAAGCGCTGGAAGTGCAGTAGGTGTGGAATAGGATTTCTAATGTGGAAGCAAGGCCTCAGAATCCCCAACCGGTGCTCCTGTTTGGAGTCTCTGGACATACAGAAGACTCAAAAAGGTGAAGGAAAAGATTTGCAGAACAGCAAAGAGAAAAACTAATTGAGAGAATAAAGAAGGACAAGAAAGAGAGAGAGAGAATAAAAGTGTCCCTTTGAGAGAAAAGCAAGGATAAAGAAATGGATGGATGAAACAAATTTCCATGCTCTGTGAGGGGAGAAAAGGGGCGTGAGGGGGCAAGGCTGTGTGTTATTCCCAGGTGGAAGGTTCATAAACAGAGCCTTTTATCACCTGCAAAAAGAGCGTGAGAAGGCAGGGGCCTTGGGCCCTCCAGGGAAAGACACTCACTGGCTCTTTATTGACTGGCTGCGCTACAGCAGGAACACAACACAGCAGAAACACAAAAAGAGGCTATGCTCAATCTCTCTATTTTTAAGACCCTTAAATATATATATATATATTTAATTGTTTTTTAAATCCTAATGTTATCATTTATGTTTTCTGAACAGTCAGAGCTTGTATCTTTGGCTTGAGGTGAGTTGAGAGACTTCCTTTTGCTCAAGGCTTGTATGTAAGATATAATTTACAGTTAGCTGGTCATTTTCGCAAACTGTAAGGCAGCTGTCTGGAATACTCTATTCTGATTGGTCAATTGCAGCATTTAGACGTCTGATACCTCCTAATATTTTCTATGGTCCATTGCAAAGCTTTATATCAGATTGCTCATTTGCTTAACTGAGACCAGAGCTACTTTCGTGTTTCTCGTATCACATCACACTCTCTCTTTGTGCATTTCATACAAACGCATGTACCATCTGGCGTCTTAGTTATTGATTGTAGTGAAAATAGCCTCAGAGAACTTAAGATGCTAATATTACTGTAATGTTGTCCCAGTGTTAGGGGCCATTCACACAAAACATGTTTTTGCTTTGAAAAACATGAGACGCAGGCAGTGAAATGGGGAAAATAAATGCAACGTCTTGAACTTATTTTAATTACATTTTGTAATTGTAATATTTTTTCTTAATGTGAGTTTTATTCTGTAATTTCAACTCATTAATAATTTTTACGTCTTATTTTTTGCATTCAGGGTTTATATTACAATGGTATTAGCCTTCTTGTTGAATGTCTGCTTTCTTGTCCAAATAAAGTTCTTAGCAATGCATATTACTAATCAAAAATTATATTTTGATATATTTACAGTAGGAAATTTACTAAATATCTTTATGGAACATGATCTTTACTTAATGTCCTAATGATTTTTGGCATAAAAGAAAAATCAATAATTTTGACCCATACATTGTATTTTTGGCTACTGCTACAAATATACCCCAGTGACTTAAGACTGGTTTTGTGGTCCAGGGTCACATATATTTTACTGAGAAATACCACAGTTGACCAATCAGATTTGAGTATTTCAAAAAGCCATGTCAAGTTGAGATACTTAAGCACCAGCTGAGTTTAGCACTGCCACGCTGCTACCAGTCAGCTCATCTTAGCATACGATGGCCCCATTGTCAACAGCATGATTAATATTTACTGTGCTCTCTTTCCATATGGAGTACTCACTAGAGACGTCCAGCTCTCAAAAGAAAAAAAATAAACTGTGTGTGCGTTTGTGTGAGTTGTACTCTTATTATTGTTCTTCATGCATGCCCTAGAGCCACAAAAAACAACGAACCAGGAAACAAATAAATGACAGACTCATCAGAAGAGGCTTGAGAAGGATGCGGGGAATGAGGGCTGGAGTATAAAGGACGTGAATGTTGTATGGAAGGCCAGGAGATTTCCAATTCTCCCTTACTGTGCGTCCCTCTCTCCTTTCCTTCTCTCCTGGCAGACTAATTACAGACACTCACAATGTGAGCGATGCACAGGATGCACACTTCACAGAATAATACAAAACAAAACCTGGCTAATGGCATAGCGCAATTTTAATTACAAATCTTCTCAGGAGGCACAGAAGATTCCTTTTGCAGGTCCCCAAAAGGCGATCAAAAATGCCATTCAGCTCGTCCAGAGTGCTTCACCTGGATCTTATTGTTGCCGCAGGTCAGCATGCGGATCATTTAAATGGGATCTTTTGATTCATTACGCTTCTATCAGTCACACCACGCTGTTTCGATGTTACAGCATGTACTGATTATGCAGCCACTTAGGTTTGATCTAAAAACTAAGTTAAGTCAGCTCATTCACAACACTGCCTCCCTGTGGTCCTACAATATTACTCTAGAAATCGTTTGCTGAGGTTACAGAGGGCCTGAAAAGTATTTGGTTACTTTTGGACTTGTCACACTTGATGTTTGCATTTCATTGGATTAGAGGTGCTTTATGTGCTTAGTGTAATTTTTATGTATTTTTAGTGCAAAAAAATTTAATGCATTTAATGTGTAGCAAAAGTGTACAAATAAATATTTGAGGCACTATTTGGAATTTCCTTTATATTGTTGCATTTTTTTTTTTTTTTTTTTTTTTTTTTGTTGTTTGTTGTTGTTTGTTTTCTTCTCGTACCAAAAAAATCAGTCTCTCACGGCCATGTACCCCATGTTTCCTGCTGATATTCTAATCCTTAGTATGTTTTTATTATTTCATTTTTGCATCTCTGTCTGCTTTCTCTCTCCCACTGCCTTGCTCTCTCGATCTCTCCCCATCTTCCAGCCTTTTCTCTCCCATTTTGCTCCCATTCTTTGTCCTTTCTGTCCTGTGTCTTCACAGGCAGATAGACTTGCTTCATCTTCTTTCCTCCACATTTCAGCAGCAGCCCATTTCAATTCTCATCTCTCCTTCAAAGGGTCTTTCACTATCCCCCTCTCGCTCCCTCACTCTCTGGGTAGTGTGGAGGTAGAGAAGAGGGCAGCCTTGAAAGACAAAGATGAAAGAGAAAAGAAAAACAAACATGCAGACAAATAAACCCTGCAGTAAAAAAGCTTTTTCCATCTTGGTCATGGCAGGAAAGCCACAGCGGAGACGGACCGACAAGGCCCAGGTTGTAATGTACATGCACAGCCACAGAGCTTGGAACGCTGACCCATATTGCACAGAGACCAAGGGTAAAGCTCTTTCTGTACAGAACAATATCTGAAAAATGATCCCTGCAATCTATCATAGCCTGGTCGGTGATAGAAAGTATGTTCTGTAGTTATTCAATTACTGGTAAGCGACGTCTTAAAGGGATAGTTCACCCCCCCCCCCCAAAAAAAAAGAAAAAGAAAAACACTTCATTCACTCACCCTCATGTTCTTTCAAATCTGTGTGACTGACTAATGTACACTATACTAAAAGTTATAAATGTATACAACAGATTTGTGTGAGGAACAAAACAAAATTTAAGTCGTAATCATCTTAAAAATCTTGCTTGACAACTGTGGTCACCATTCTCATTGTACCAGAAAGAAAATCATACAAGTTTAGATTAGGGCTGGGTACCGAGTTCGATACTTTTTAGGTACCGACCGAATTGCCTCGATACTATCGAGTATCGAAAAATTACATGTTGTTCGGTTCCAGATTTCGATACCTAAGGAGTTAACTCGTCAACGTCAGTGCTCAAACAAGTACATATGAAATGCACAACAACACACATAAAGTCACTCACACACACACACACACACAAACTCTACACACAGAACTCTCCGCGCACATACCATAGACTGTATAAAAACAGGCAAATACTCATATGAGGCGCGTGCACGCACTAACTCTCCACGCGCATACTTATATGAGACGCGAGCACACACACATAATACCTTATAGATGTGGAAAAGTCGATCAAAAGTGTGGGTACATTTCTCCAGGCTCGATGCCAACAGCGCGCCATGCAGTATTTGCGGTAAAATAATTGCTGCAAAGACCGGTACCACGACAAATATGATGAAGACCTTGGCAGTGCACGGAGTAAACATAAGAGCAGAAAGTTGCCCGTCTTCGACTGGTAAATGAAGAGATACCTTGTTGATCACTCTGACAGTGTTTATATTGCAATAAATAATAACCTACTGAATGTACACTGCCATTCAAAAATGTGTTGGTTAGTCAGAATTTTTTTACAGTAAGGATGCATTAAAGTTATCAAAGGTGACATTAAAACGTGTTACGTTACAAAATATTTCGTTTTTAAATAAATGCTATTCTTTTTAATTTTTTATTCATCAAAGAATCATGAAAAAAAGTATCATAGTTTCCAAAATATTAATTAGCGAACTGTTTTCATATTTCTGAAGGGTCATGTGACACTTAAGTAATGATTTTGACAATTCAGCTTTGACATCACAGGATTAAATTACATTTTGAAATATATTCAAATAAGATTTTAAATTGTAATACTATTTCACAATATTACAAGTTTTACTGTATTTTTTATTAAAATAAATTCAGCTTTGGTGAGCATGAGCTCTTTATAAAACATTTTTTGTTCCTTTGTGCTTTTTTTTGTTCCTTTGTGCACTGGCTAAGGAGCATGAGTCAAACTGAAAAAATAAAACCAAAGTTTTTCTGAGGTAATGTGTTCTGTAATCTTGTTAAAATGGATTTCATAAAATTGGTATTGAAAAAAGTATCGTTAGGAACCGGTATCGAAACTGAGGTACCGAAATTGGCACCGGATCGAAAGATTTTGAACAATACCCAGCCCTAGTTTAGATTGACATGATGGTGAATAAATGATAACAAAATTTTCATTTTTGGGTGAACTATCCCTTTAAATGTTCCCTAAATCTCCATTAGATATTTACCCCACCTGGGAGCTGTTGCTTGAAATTCGCTGTACATAGTAAAGGGTTCAACAACTCCCTGTCTTTCCTGTTCTTGTACATCTGTTCCACACGTTCTCTTTCTCTCTCCCTCTTTTGTTTTGTACGAGGGATTAATGGAGTCTGGTCAGAGGGATGTAGTGGGGTCTAATGAGGGCTACATCACAGATGCAGACCGATGTCAAATGTCTGGCCTTATTTACAGGTGAGGGCTTGCAGGACATGGAAACGGGCACAGAGAGTTAATTAGCCAGGAAGGTAAGGTGGTCAATGATGGGCAGTCTCCATACATAACCCCCCTGCTGCTCTAATGTTCATGCGCACACACAGCTGATGGGAAGGATACTTGACCTTCAGAGCTGGCAAACATTTCCTATGCTGACCATACAAGCAATTTTTATTATTATTATTATAATTATTTTATGCCTGTATACACTTTTATTTGTTTGTGAGGAAATACCTTGAATTGTTTTTATATAAAGTGTTTTTTTTTTCTAATTGACTTTTTGTAAAAACTATTTATACAGTATTACATATACAATGTTATATTTAATAAAGTATTTATTTGTTATTGATGAGTTCTTTTTCTATCCAACTGAGCACATCCTTGACCCCCCCACCCCCAAACTGAAGGTTTTCAGCTGGTTTTCATGACTAATACAATGCCACTGTCCAATTCTTGATGGCTCTAGTAAAATTTGTAAATTTTAATGTGAAATAACACACTGGAGACTACTGTTAGATTTCATCACTGTGGTCGTTTCTTGTCACTATAGGCGGAGATGGGCTAAAATTTATGCTCTTTTGCCTATAAAAGTTGGCATGGGCAGACAGCCCTCACCACAGACTCGACCATATTATCACCAGTCTCTAATACAAGGAATGTCACATTCCCTAATAAAAGGAATGTCACATAAAGTGGACTGAAAGTCATTATTAATAAATCACAATTGTTGGAAATTGACCCTTGATCCAGATCACACAGCAAGGGAAAATTCACTAGAAAGAAAGCTCTGTCCATTTATGTCAGTCACGGCTCACAGTCCAACACTTTATTACTGAAAGAGACAATTAACCTTTTTACACTGACGTCACCCCCAGAGAGAGAGAGAAGATAAAAAATACACAGTTGAGAATGATTCACAAGATTAAAGATCCTGAAATTTGTGTAATAGGCATTCAAGTTATCTGTGGTAAACTTTTAAATGACAGGTTATACATTATAAATGTATATATTTGAGTGATATTTTGTCCAGATTTTTTTATAATGGAAATTACATGTTGTCATTTAATGGTAATTAATTGAAATGCCATGATTTCTCCCTAACACCAGTAAACGATTTAATAGAAGGTACCAGACTATGGACTTCTCATTTCATCACTCTTTATATTGTTAGTTGAGTTTTCTCGCACCCAACACTGTTGTAATCTAGTTTTACATTATATTTATTTATTTATCACAAATTCACGCTGTTGCATATCTACAGAATTAGGATCTACAGAAAAAAATGGGGGTGCTGTTCCTTTAAGACCTTTGTACACATAATAGTGTAGTTTTCCATGTTCCACAAAACTGTGCATTCACAAATACCTAAAGTATTTATGAGACATAGATGGGAAGAAGGAGAAGATAATCATATAATATATAATTATTTTTAGAAATGCAAGCAATACTATAGTTTAGAGAGGAGTGTTTACAGTTTTGAGTTGTTTATCTGACAACTTTTAATTCCATTTAAGAACAGTCTGAAATATATTTGAAAGTTATTCCCAGTGCAACTGCACAGCAAATGAAAAATATAATTTCTCACTTTGGGATTATTGCTTAAATCTTGTTTACTTATAGTATTTTTTTTTAAACCACTTGGATACTAAAAACAAAGTAAAAGCAAAATTGCATAGCTTGTCCTTTTTTGGGGATATCGGGGAAAAACATTTGTATTGGTTCATGTAATCCTTTTTTGTTTATGCTGCCAGTTTGTCGATGAGTATATTTTTGAGGGAATTCACTCACACTCTTCTGCTGTCTATTTGGTCAAGGTTGAGGTGGCTTGTCTGGGAATCATTGTGGGTGAGCCATGGTCAGTGCAGCCAGACTAGTCTCAGCAACACTGAAAGCCGGGTGCACAAGAGTCAGTAGTTATCCATGCAGTATCCTGAAGTGGAAACAGCTTGAATCGGGAAGGGAGCCTATGGTAGCAGCCTGTGTGGTTCCGTCCAAATGAATGTGTATCGGTGTGTGTGTGTGTGTGTGTGTGTGTGTGTGTGTGTGTGTTTGCCATGCGGAAGCTGCACTAGTATAGAGGAATGTGCTCTTCTCTATGTGTCTTAATTGGATGGACTCCGGACCCTGGGGTCGGCCCACCTGCTCCTCTCATTCTGGGGGAGAAGAGAGAGCCAAAAAAGTCAGAAGAGAGTGTTATTTGATTTTTAAGATGGTAATGAATGCTGCATAATGACTAGATATCACATCTACAGGTTGGCAGTATGGAATAGCCATAATGATAAACTTCTAAAAATAACCATTTTCTTTTTTCTAATTTATACTATTTCAATATATTTTAAATTTTCAAATATTTGGCACTAATTGTGTGAAATGTGCAAATGTTATGTTTTAATCTTTGTGCCATTGTAAACATTTTGTATTTTGGCCTGCAGTCCCCCAAAAACTGAGCTAATCTGAGATATACAGAATTATCAGACATAATGCAATTTTATAAATAAATAAATTAAGAAACACAAACATATGTCATAAGAAGAAGAAGAAGAAAAGGGAAGAATTTAGAGTATTTCCTTTCCACTAGTGGCCTTAGATTTTCCATATTTGTGTTCACATATAGAACAAGTTAGTAAATATTCAAGATAAATGAAAGCCAAGCCTTGGGGTCAATGGAAACATCACACGATAAGGTTTATTTTTATTGTGGCTTATCTATTATGAATGAGATAGAAAGGGTTGCTGTGCAAGGTTCTGGCTAGGTAAATATTTTGGCATATGGGCTCTTAATATTTCATGGTAGATGAGGGCTGGTTAGGTGATGGACACTGGTATGTCACCTCGGTGGCCCCAAACCCTTTTTAGGATGCATGGAGAATGAGAGGGAGTGGAAGACAGTGTGTGTTCTGTGTACATGTGTGTGTGTGTTTGTGTAAAAAAGAGTGTAAGAGAATGAGATGCAGAGCTACCAGGCTGAAGGAGGCAATTAGATCTATTATTAGTCCGACAGTGGAAGGATTGATGCACACAATAGTCAGTGTGTAAGCAGAATGCCAGGGACGTGAATGAAATTTTAATAGTAAGAACCTCCTAGATTATAGAGGCCTTCATTAACATTTTCACACATGGCTGCTTAACAAATGAGAAAAGAGCCCTACCATACAGGCAGATTTATTGGGCTCTTACCATCAGGCCTGTGCCTGCCTGCCCAAAGGCACACTTGTCACTTTTTTAGTCAAGAATAGAATAGAACACCCGTGGAAGCAGAGGATCTGAAGCAACAGACCAACCTCTAGAGCTAAGTTTTTTTTTTTTGCCACCGTCAAACTATCTTTCTCATTTCAGGGATCAACAATAAGAATGTACGCCTGACCCAGGGACAGTGCAAGAGAGTTTCAGGCCAGTTGACAGAACAGTTGTTTGCTCTTTCAGGCCAGTGCTGCATTGTCACTGAAAATCTTGAATTCGTTGTTCTCATACAGTACATCTATATTTGTGTGTTTCAAATTTAAATGTTAAAAAAGGGATAGTTAACCCAAAAATTTAAATTCTGTCATTTGCTAGTCAATTTTACAAACTATTACAAAGAAAAAGCAATAAATTAAATTAAATGTGAAATTTTAAAGTAGAGAATCTAAAATAGTATTTTCTTGTAAAACAAACCATATATTTTTTTTAAGTACAAATAAGGTTTTGTTGAAGTATCAGAAATTACTCATAATTGTTTTAGTATATGTTTAAAACTATTAAACGAATCAGTATATGTTGAAAACTATAAATAATACAGTGCTTTTCTAACTTGAATTTAGGTGTTACTTTGGTAGCAATTTTATTTTTGTAAAAAAAATATTATTATTTGGTAGCTAAATAATGCATTTCTTACCAACTTATTTTATTATTATTATTCTTATTTTTTTAAATATAAATAATAGGTTAAGAGTTTGTAAAAACTGAAGAAAAAAATAAATATCCATTTTCATTGAATGCTTAAAGTGGAAAAATATACAAATATTATACCTAATCAATATACATATACATTGTTAAAAAAACATAGGAATAAAATGTTTTTGAACAATTGTGAAGCCCTGCATTTTTCCACTCTTCCCAGCTCCCCACTCTTCATGCACATGTGACGCATCCAGGTTGGCTATTTGAAACATTAGCTTTGGGTATCACAACTTACTCCTGTGATCCTGGGTTGAATTTGGTCAAAATCCACATGTGCTTCAGATGACATAGTGTACCTTACGTTCCCACCTGCTGACTCTGTGAGAAATGTATTGTGAGGGGAATTTTCCCCTAAGAGCATCATTCAAATGAAAAATAGTAGGCTGCCAAAAGTGGAGGCATCAACAGAGTGGCAGCCAAAGAGAGATCTGGAAGAGGTGACATATTGGAAGGGAAATGAATTATACTCCATTAGTTCTATATGATTTCTTGAGGAAGCAGGAGGAGTCACTTCCACGTCTGTCTCGGCGGTTTCGCTGACTCATTCTCATACTCAGTTTTTAGAGATCTGTTTGAGTCCCCCTCTTACAAAGAGTGAGTGATAGGTGTGGAAAGGTGGAGGAGAACTTTGAAGCAAACACTAGATATTCCAATTATCAGTTGCTAGTGGAGTGGAGCTGTCAGGCTCTGCGATTGGCTGGAGACACAGGGTTCCTTCCCTCCTCCCCCTGGCAGTCAGGTGTGAAAAACTCAGGAGGTGGAAGGCTTGTTTTGGCCTTGTGCCAATCTCTTCTCAGTATCAATAATGAACATTTTAAAGAACAGCTTAGGCAAGGAGCAAACCCACCTAATGCCCTTAAGACAAAGGGAGATATTGCAGCGGACAGGGGGCCAGAAATCAATTTCCCATTTGCTGCTTTAATTTGGGTGTGATGGGTGGAGAGATTAGGGCTGTGGGTACCTGTAAGCTTCTTTTGGAAGGGCCGTACCTGACTCCGGGGGTCTGCCCAGCTCGACCCTGTGCTAATTAAAGTTCTGGATTGATCTGCAAACAATGTGATACCAATCTGTCCTCCACAACCCCAACAAGCACATCTTCCCAAGCCAACATCTTGATAATAGGCTCATAAAGCAACTGCTAATGGCACTTTCTGTCCTGTCAGATCACACTCTTAAGGCTTGTTTGCTTATTCTGCACCTTAGAGGTGGCATACCACACTATGTGCGTCTGTTTGGATTGCTGTGTTTGGCTGTCCTCTAAATTTTGAGAGTGTCCTTTCTGTGAGCTAGGGTGTGTACTGTCCAAACCAGTCAATTGTCACGCTCTGTGACTTAGTGTTTCAGGACAAACTTTCTTGGATGTTCCAACAGATATTGTATAGTTAATTTTTATGCTCATTTCCAGTTTTTACCTTTTAGATTAATTTTAACTTGCTAGCAGTGCTAGGGAGTCCGTGGAAAAGTTTAGAGAAAAAGTGTATGTAATTAATAAATAAATAAAATAAACTGAATAAAATAAAATAATAATTAAAATAAGTTACCTGTATTTAAAATATATAAGTTATCTTTATTGAAAATTTATGTAAACATTTACCAGTGTAATACTCAACTGGGTAGAAAAAATGAAGGTAACGTAATATTAAACAAAATATTTCATGCATATTTATAATATACTTTTTCACCATATAAACTCGGCCTTTATACATTATAATATTAAGCTGACTTTAAATTTTAGAATGGGAGTCCTTCGCACTGAGATGATGATATTTGGGGTCCAAGGCATGCAATTTTAGAAGATTATGATGATAATAATTATAATAATATAGAATTGTCAGCCAGATTTTTAGTATTGGTTCATCCATATTTGCTTCCTCAGTTTCCTTCTGCAAATGAACTATATCAAAGTTAATATCCATATGCCTTTCTAGTCCTCAAGTGGATTGACCCTTTTTATTTTTTTATTAATTGCAAAATGATACATTAGTGGTGTATCAGCAAAATATTTCCTAATGGGCTGAATCAATGTTTTAAAATGAAATGCATTGATATCAGTGATTGGATAAGATGTGGCCATTTTCTTTCAGAGATGAACATGCAAGGCACTTTATTAGAATATGTGTAAACATTCATAAGTCTGGTTTTCCTAAAGGTGCCTAGGTTGGCACCCATCTATGTGTGTCTATGTTCCTGCATGTTAAATGAGAGGCTTTTTGGAAGGGTCCCTCAGAGGAGTTAATTAACCTGCTACCGGCTGAAGCTGATGAGCCACCCTACTCTGACCTTGAGGGTGCGCTCCCCCTTTGTGTGTGCAATTACACCTGCATAATAAGCCCTGCCAGCAGCACCCACCTCCCCCTGTCCCTCCCCCTCTTCTATGCTGCCACCACATGGCAAACAGACTCCCCCTCCAGCACCAATGTTGTATAGACTGTATTATAACTCATCCATTTAAATTATATTAAGCCTTAAAGTTCTGCATAATTAAGGGCTAGGTTGCTTGAGTGACAGGTAGATTGCCGCTGCTGACACTGCCGTCGAGCTAGGTGGGTGTGGCTTCAGCAACCAGCTCCCGCATTTTGCCCATTTTCGATTATCTGGGAGTGACGTGTGGTGACGCGCTACCAAGATGGCGACGGCCCACTTTGAGCTTCAAAAACGCTCTTCAGGAAACTACGGGCAATGTCACAGACACTGTGATACCTTTTTTTATGTAAATAAAATTAATTTAGAATCAATAATCCAAGAACTAAAATAAATCATTAATACTATTAAATTTAGTCAAAATAATAGTATGAAAAATGGATGGGGATGTACTAATATTAAATTCTGGTCAATACAATAAGCGGATAGTTTTGACATTATGACTGATAAATGGCAGATATTAAAACTTGATGCCATTGTATCTAATTAAAAATTACAACTAAAACTCTCTTAACATTAAATACTACTAATTGCATTTTGCCATTAAAATATTATGTTCAGTATGAAAAATGGATACTCATTTTGAGATTGACTAACATCTGAAAATTACATGTAACAGTAATTTAAATTTTATATTTTTATATACTGACTTGTTAGTGTTAGATGTCATCAAAGTTTTTTTATTTTATTTTAATATTCAAAAATATTCAATATGGAATGATATCAATGATAACATTTCTAATGCTGTTCAATAATGGATATGAAACTGATGTTTGCCTGACCAACTTAAGTGATTTGTTTCATGTTGTTTTAGTGAGCATCCTTGGGTTCGACAAAGCAGAACAAAATGAAGCATGATGCATGAATCTTGCAGATCGATGCACGAACTTGACACACGATCTTAAAAACACACAAAAAACCCCCTGCAAGATGCGACACAGTGGGCCAAAAGATCCGTTTGAATGTGTTTGGCTATAGTGATGGTATATCAAAGGGGAAGAATTTCAAGGTGTAATTTTCTGAGAGGGTTTCACTACACATCATGCAACTATTTTACAGTTAAAACAGAAACTGGACCAGTTTGTTGTTGAAAGACTATATCGATTAGTAACAGTACACAGTATTGCAAATTAGCAGCTTTTCTACAATCTGCTATGATAACTGCTTTAATGACTAAATCCTAGCGTGATTGTTATGGTGCTCATCCAACCATGTGGTAAGGTTTGATAAGGTTTGCTTTCTATTGGCTGCAGTTGAAGCCACGCAGCTGTTGAGATCACAGACTGGAGATGTACCAGTTTGAGCATGTTTCCCCAGGTGTCTACTAGATCTAGGACTGCATCATAAATGCATGTTGTCATATGTATGGATAAACATATGCATTTACTCCCTATTCACACACCAAAGCATGCGGTTTATCCTCAAATCTGCAAACTCAATTATGTATGTTGTGTGGGTGAGAAGTGTTTTACTTAGGGCCATTAAAACTACATTAAGGGAGCGGGCTGATGGTGGAGGGGGCAGACAGAGATGTTCTAAAATGTACACACTGGAGAATGCCATGTGGACAGCTAGGCTTTATATTTACTGTTTCAGAGTGCAGAGCAGAAGCCCTGGTTCCCAGCCCTGTTTCCACCTCACCAAGCAAGAGGCGCCCCGCCGTGTCCAGTCTCTGCACCACATGGCGCGGGCATGAACCACTCAGCTAAGCTGTCTCTTTCAAAAGCTCCATCCACACATGAACGGAGCACAAACTAGGAAAAATGTTTAGCAAGAATGGAATGTCACAGCGGATAAGCATCACAAGCTGCTCCATATTTATTATGTGCAACAATTTGACTTACAGAGAATTTAGATTAATAATGCTCAGCCTCAGGAAGTCATTTCCTTCAGAGCGAGTGATTTACATGCAGTATCGCCTGGAGAGAAGCTTTTCCCAGGTCCTTCTTTAGTGTCAGCTGAAAATAATGACATTTAACACCATGTCCAAGGTTAATAGGTGCTCCCCCATCTTTTGAACTCCATCCCTCTTGTGTGCTTTTGAATGTAGGAGGGCTTTTATTACAAAGTTATGCTTCACAGGACACAGATGCGAAAGTCTTTGTAAAGGTCATCAAAGATAGAAAACTTATGCTTGACGAAGCAGTCCTTTTGTTTTTTGAGCCTCAAGTAATTCTGTTCTTGTGCTAAATTGTGTTTATAACTCAGGGTCCAAGTTTATTTTTTCTTAGTTTGATCGTGGATCCCTGTCCTTTTTGTTCAGCCAGTTTGGATGCTGGTCTACGGCTGACGTTCATATTGCTGTGCTGTGTATCAGAGGTGTTACTCATGTTTCTGTTTCTGTCTGATACCTCTGTTGCCCTAAGGGTCTAAAGGTGTTCTGATGGAGTCAGTTCTTTCCCAGAAAAGAAGAAAACCAGTATTTCAGCTGGGGGATGGTGATGTATTTTTCATGATTGCCTCTTCCTTGTGTCATATGATTGTTTTTAACAAGCCTGACTCCCCGTCCTGGTGTGCAGGATACTTATTGATAAATGATTAACGGCTGGAGAAGGTATGAGGAGTCGGATTGTGCCTTCCTTCGGTGAGCAGACCTGCTGTTGAATATTTCATCGGCTCACAGATGTGCTGCCGATGTCTGTATAACCGATCCTGCTCCCTCAGCCCTGCTCTATTAGAGAACCATGAACAACGATCCGAGGCCCTCAATGGCACCCATACTTAAACCCGAGACAACGCTAGGCTTCTCTCGACTCTCATTTCTCAATCACAGTACAACATGTCTATAGGGCCGGGAAGATGTTTGCTTCTGTCCGACGAGACCTGAACTCCATTCCATGCTCACATCTCCACTTTTGCCTTTTTTATAAGCTCTGACTGTTCTTTTTTAAACATTCTTGATCAGAACTTTCTACAAGCAACAGACAGAGTTTTTTTTTTTAAATACTTCTACAATATGTTTGGTGTCTAGGCATTTACTGTACTTGTGTGTTACCGTCTGTGTGTGTTACAATGCCATCTCCGGTCTGGGAGCCCTGGGAAAGGAGGCAACAGGGATTTGGTGCTGGTCTAGTTTTAAAAAATACAACTCTGATCAAAGAAGCTCCTGCTTTAATCCTCCACACTCAGCTGCCTTCCCCAAAAACACTGCCAGCCAAACTGCCCTAAAGTACTGCTGCTATTTTTACTCTTCATCATATCACAACAGAAAAGGGAACCCTTATGTGTGGGTGAAATTGAAGGAACAAAGCATCAGGGAATAAGGAGTAAGAGTGTGTACTGTATGTGTAGACGAGAATGTGTTTGTATTTAGATGCCCTTGTGTTGTTTATAGAGTAGTGATAAACTGATGTATTGATTATTCAGTTGGTATTTGGCTGTTTTGTGTTTATTGACCAATAACAATCCCATGAGAAATGGGAAATCCCCCCCACACACATTTAGATTACTTTTGCTGTTGTCTAATGCTCACTTAAAGTTAATCTTTAAAAAAGAGTTTTTAATGTTTATATATTCATTTAGACATAATAGTACCAAATTTGAATCATCATTTATCATTTATTTCGACATTTAAATGCATTCACATATCCCATGGAATTATGTTCCTAAAGCAGAATGACATTATTGTGAAAGTGTAATCTTGATATTTGTATTGATAGACTGTCTATGTGCACCCAATCTCAGAGGCTCAATCATAATTTATCCCAGACGAATAGAAAGAGCCTTTTCTACCCATTCTAATGGGTAGGTGTAATTTTTATGAACTTAACTGTGAGGGAATGATCAAAGTCCACAGATGTCAAGTTGTCAACGTCACTGCTCTCATATAGAATTATAGGATTGTGCTGTGCCTCTATATAGACCTTTTTATTATGCCACACACTGCCTAGCTGTGGTTGCCTAGCTGTGGATGTCTGAGAAACCCTGGCTCATAAAATAACATGCAAGATGACTTTATTTCCACCCTCTCTTTTCTCACTGTTATGTACATGTGCTTCATGGCTCATTAAAATATAAATAGGTTTGTTTACATTTGGTGAAGCATTGCTTGCTCACATGTACGACAGAATGCAAGAAGAGTTAACAGCTCTGATAGGCTGGGCTTAATTGTTTTTGCCATGAACATTAGGCAAATGCACTGGGTTTATTGCACATGCCTGGCATGTTGCTAGCATCCCCTTTAAATCTTACAGCATTCAGTATGCCATAGATCACATTGCCCTTGTTACTTTACAGCCCTTATATGACCTTAATGGAGCAGAACAATCTGCTGTGGAGAACTCTTTGGATTTGAAACTTGAAACTTTATTTATTTTATTTATTTTTGTTATTGTTTATCATGTCATGGTTAAAGATGGGTTATGACTAGTTTAGTGAGATTGACTAGTTTTATTTATTTAATTATGTTATATTTATTTATTTTATACTGTTGTATTAATATAATTTTTTTTACTTTATTTGAATTTATACGCAAATGATTTAGTATTGAGAGTTTGCACAACACTTTCCTCTTGTAGATGTCTTCCACTAAAGCACTGCTGCAATAGACATACACATAAGCATGTTTTTTGCTTTTATTTATTTATTTTTTGCACATTCCTAATTATGGCCAGTATTCAGTGTAAAGTGTGTTTCAGACCACAGAAAGCCCTTGTGGTACATAGTTGCAATGAGAGAAAACTGACAGAGGATGAAGAGCAAAAAAGACAGAAATGGAGAGAAGGAAGTAAAATAAATGGCTCTAGCAACTCAGAGAAAAGGAGATGGGGCTCAGGGTGGAGAGCTGGCCAGCATCAGATGAAGGATGATGGTAGGGGGTGGAGTAATGGCATTGATGTATGGCCCATAGCTCATCAGCGTTTGCCAGGTTGGTGTGCAAAGATTAGATTTTAATACAGTGCTTTGACTTTCCACCAGTAGCAAATAATCACAGCACATCCAAATTAAGTGCTGTTTTGAACAAAATGAATCAAATGTGAGACTGCCCTTGAACAAGAGCCCTTTAAACTATGAATGATACATTAGTTCATTACAGAGAGAACTTTGACAGGTAGAAACGTGTACTTAGGTACAGCAATTATTTGTTTCAGCTGGATGAAATGTTTTCCCATTTAACTTATTGATAAATGACTGTTTATGAAATACTTGGTTAGACTTTCTTCCATTTAGGCATGTCTTTAAATGTGGTTGTCACTGTAGAGATTTTGCTTTCATTCATTCACATGTGATATGCGATATATTGTGTTGACTTAAGACTTGATCACTTTGGATTTAAACTTCTTCGTTTTACATGAGATGTTCCTTCTTTAAAAAAAAAAAATAATAATGTTTTTTATGGTTAGGGATGAGTAACATCTAATCAGTTAATGAAATTGATTTATTTCTATTTTTATATTGCAGCAGTGCTTTAATTATTGTGCTGACTCTGTGTGTTAATAAAATACAGTTAGCACGGTACAAAAACAACAAAACCAAAAACCTTGGTAGAGCTGATGTACAGTACCTGCTTGTTTGAAGATTTTATACTTTAAGCTGGTATAGGAAGGGGTGGTCTTGACCCTGGTACTTTGTGTCTTTATGACAGTTTTGAGAAGAAAATGATTTTCTATGCCAGATTTGACAGTCTTTTTGGTTCTAAAAGAAAAGATAGAAATAGTAAAATCCTTGAGAGATGTCATTTTATCTTTTCTACCTTTTAATTTAGAACCAAAAAGACTGTTTAGCAATGGATGTTTGGCAAACACCTTTTTATTAAAATGCAGTATTATCCAACTATGGCACTTTGCAAATAATTAAATTTTAGACCACTGTTAGCAGTGGCCTCTGGTCCTTGATGTAGTGAAAGGACACTTCTGCCACCTTTGCTACAGATATCCACCACCCTAGTGGCCAAATGGGGGACAAAAATAGTATTCCGTCTGTTGCCAAGGTTACAACATTGACAACATGACATGGCCATTCATTCTCAATACTGTATCTCTCTGGCCTTCTGTGAGAACATGTCTGCTAATCTCAGGCCTTAATCTGCCCTCCTGTCTATTTTTGAAGGGTGTGGAGAGGGTTTGTGTTGGTGGAATGGTGGAGGGGGGTATCTTCCCTCTCGCTCAGTACTCCGTCCCACCAAAACACACACACAAACACCTCTACAGCAGCTTACTGATAACACAGTGAGAGTTCCTGCTCACCAACAGGGCGTGAGAGGTGTAATTGAAGCCCTTTCTATGCAGGCCCATGTGTCACTCCACCGTTTGCAGGTTTGCTCTGCTGAGAGGGGATGGCACTGAATGGTAGAAGAATGGTAGTCACATTAAAACTGTAATTGAAAGATATGTTATCATTCCCGACTCTTCTCGGGAGTTGGCACTGTGTTCAGAGACAGAGCGAGAGGGGAGGTATCAGAAGCACTCTTCCGCTAAAGAAGAAGAAAGGAGACCTCGTTTAATTAAAAAAAGAGCGCTCAAAGGGGGAACCAAAAGTTGAGACTGGAGGCATGTTTGGCATGAATAAGTTGCCCCTTGCCTTTGTTCGGTGACATTGACAAATAGAGTTCTGGGATGGAGAGAGAGAGACACTTATCTTTGATGCATAATGAAATCAAAGTCATGGAAATGAACATGTTCTTTGAGGTTCAAGGAGCACATAGTGAACTCAAATGATCTGCCTTTGACAAAACACAAGTCGAGGTGGTGTCACACTGTGTCTTTTTAAGTATAGGGTTTGACGGTGTTGCTGTCGTCTTTCGGAGCCTCTTTATGAAAGCATCGATCAGAGCTGTTCATATGTCATATGTTTAATTACTGACTGAGATGCTCATGGTTAGATGGCTTGATTGACAGTTTTTTTTTTTCATTCTGGCTATACAGTCAGTTTCATTACTGTTGAGCTGATGAAATCAATTCAAAAGGCAATTTGGGTGCTTGCAAATCTGCTTAGAGGTGTACTGTAAGGGTCATTGGGAATATTGATTTAAACTTCAGCTTTGCTCTGATTTGCTGGTTTGAAATGGAATACGACAGAATGTTGGTGAATCATTGGTGTTATTCAAAATAATATCGATCTTAAATCTTGATCTTTGTGAGACATTTTGAGGAGGAGATTGGAAGAGGCGTTCACCTTTTTGATGGATTATGTTTATTCTAGATTGCACATGATTTGAGCTAAGCAACTTTATTATAGAACTGCTGTCAGAATTTATTGCTTATTTGAAGTGTTATTGCCTACATAGAATTTAACTGTACCAATTTTCCTTAAAGGGACAAACCTTCCAACAAGATACAGTCTGACTTCTTAAGCACAAAAGTTGCACAAAAACCCTGTATCGCTGCTGTTCCATAAGTGCCACCTGCTGTCAGAGAGTGAATTTCGTCTGTTTCGTGTAGATATATTTTATGTAGAGTAATCTCACAAAGATATTCTGTTTTGCTTTATATTTAAAAAAAAAAAAAAAAGGTTTACATCAAAAACTGTTCACAATATATGTAACATGTTTGTTTGGATCGTGATTAAAACGCAGTGGTTCTGCAACAGTTTCATGCATTCTGATTCATATAAAGGCACAGTCAGGGAAAAAAAGGTGATAAACAGTGAAGCCACCAGAATCCAAAAACAAAAAAGTGATAGTTTTTGGTCAAACCGCCCAGCACTACTTTTTTGTTTTATACAAACTTCTGTATTTAAGACTATAGATTAAGCTGAACTAAACTGAGATGCCAATTAGCACAGACTTATGCGTGATTACAGTGTTATTGTGTAAAAACTGGCTTTAATTGCCCACTGTAGGCTTTACCCCTCAGTCTCATACATGCATTGCCCCAGTTCAACATACAGTACCTGTGCCACCATGTACAGCCTTCAGAATTTCATGACAGATGCCACTTTTTAGGATGTTCACATAGCAGTTTTTCCAAAATAGATGCAGTGATACTGTGAGGCAGAAAAGGGGGCGATATGAGAAGGAGAAAAGCGACAAAAATAGCCTGTTCTGCATTGTTCATTTATAGGTGCCTTGAATGCATTTGAATTACAGGCGCTTCATCTGCCTTGAGCTGATTTTTATTAGCTGCCTCTTTTTGCAGGATTACAACCATGGCATCCATTTTGAGCCATTTTATTAATGTTTAAAGTATAACTTTTAGTTAAAAAATGTCTCTCACGCACAGTCTGCCCACCCTGTCAGAACAATGCATTCACTAGTTTGTACTTAATGGGTCATTTTAATGTCACTGGTCACAAATTAAGAAACAAAGCCTGCACTTAAACAAGTTTATTATGCACATTTGAGGCTCCTTGGTTTTAGCAAGAACTCTCTCATCCTAATGTTCCGAGAGGATGCGGCAGATATTCAAATGAGTTACTTTGTTATTGGCGACGGTGATGTTGTGCTTTCACATTCCTTAAAATTAATTCTATCCTCATGAGTGGCATATATATCACATTCATCTTGTTTCTGCTGAACACCAGTCTGTGATATAGTTTCTTAATTCATGCTGTAATTTGGCCACAGTGATGAATGTCTTGTGTTAGATAAGATAAAATCATCCTACCCAAGCAAGAGGCCCTGGCTCACTCCACCTATACTCTTGTAGATTGTCTCTGCATTGTGTTGGCATTTAATTACTGTTATAATCAGTTTAAAGCCACACACAGGTGTTTCCTTATGGACAATATTTGTACTGTTTGAGCTACGAGCATGAATTAAACCTCATGTGTGCCTTGTTAAGAAGAGGTGTGAAAAAATGGCACTTACTTTCATTAAAGTGATACTGTACCCCAAAATTAAAATTTTGTCATTAATCACTTACCCCCATGTCATTCCAAACCCGTAAAAGCTCTGTTCGTCTTCGGAACACAATTTAAGATATTTTGGATGGAAACCTGGAGGCTTGAGACTGTCCTATAGACTGCCAAGTAAATAACAGTGTCAAGGTCCATAAAAGGTATGAAAGTCGTCTCCAGAATACTCCATCTGCCATCAGACTTGCAATCTGGGTTATATGAAGCATCGGGAACACTTTTTGTAAGCGAAGAAAACAAAAATAACGACTTTATTCAGTAATTCCTTTGTCAACGGTCTCCTCTGTGTCTCTCCATATCACTGTATGCTGTGTATAAGTGATTAATGACACAATTTTCATTTTGGGGTGGAGTATCCCTTTAAAGGTGAGACTTGAGACGTATCTTGGGACCAGAAAATAATTTAGGGTTCAAGGTTGGGCTTAAGTACTCATCTAAGCAACCACCCAGTGCACTCCAGTAACCCCAGTGCAACATGCTAAAAACCACACTTGCCTCATTACAATGAGTTTTGCAAGGGCAAGCACCAATTATATTTCCTTCAGAGAATGTAAAAATCTAGTTTTGAGTGTTTTTTTGCTCTTTTTGTGTGTTTAGCATTCCCCAATACTGGCAGGCATGAGAAGCACATGGTGTGGATTTGTCATAATTAAAGCAGGACTTGGCGCAGCTTCTGAGGGAGACACGCAATAAAGTCTCCGGTTTATTTAGGATACTCTCTGGAGCCTCAGGGGACTTGGGGGACCTCCTCATACTAAATCTAGTTGCCAGAACATATGAAGGGGATAAAGAGGTTGTATTAAATTTGTTGACTCTTAGATCTCCTCTCAGGCAGCTCAGTATTGCATTTGTTGGTTTCTCCAGCCTTCCTAGCCCCTTTTCACAGTTAGTTGTATTGAATCAGACAGTGCCCAGATCCTCTCCACTGCATGAGTTGAACACTATTGAATTGCTTGGCTTGTAGATCCACAATTTTAACTTCTTTAGACCATATTGAATTTACTAGCCTTGGGATAAGTTTTTTTTTTTTTTTTTTTTTTTTTTTACCAGTATTGAACCATCTCCAGATGTTGGAATTGGCCAGATTGCTTTTTGAATCTGCCAGTCACACCCAGATAAAGGCATTCACAGTCATTGTTTGAACTGATAAGCATATCAATTTATTTAAGAAACTGCATGGAGAAGTCATGTTCTCAGTCGTGTATTTATGTAAATCTTAAAAAGGATCCACACTTTAGGCCAAGGGTTTTCAAACTTTGGTCTGCAATAGGGAGTCCACTGAAAATTTGAGAGAATTTATTATTATGTAGATAAGATATTTAATGTGGAAAACACTATACAAATACATCTGAATTTAATCAATTAAATTAAAACATCTTTATAATATTGAGTAGATAAAAGATACACTTAATACAAAGTCATTAATTTCCAGATTATTTTAAAGTGAAAAGTGAAAAAAAAGTGAAAGTGACATACAGCCAAGTATGGTGACCCATACTCAGAATTTGTGCTCTGCATTTAACCCATCCAAAGTGCACACACACAGCAGTGAACACACACACACACCGTGAACACACACCTGGAGCAGTGGGCAGCATTTATGCTGCGGCACCTGGGAAGCAGTTGTGGGTTCGGTGCCTTGCACAAGGGCATCTCATTCGTGGTATTGCAGGCCCGAGACTCGAACCCACAACCTTAGGGTTAGGAGTCAAACTCTCTTACCACTAGGCCAAAAATCATTATTTTATGATAGCACATAATTCCTCTCATAACTTTTCTCACGCAATATAAATCCTTTATATTTTAAGAAAGGTCTCTTGCAAGGGGATCATCATTGTAATACTTGGCATGAAGAAGTTCAAAAACCTCTACTTTGGGTGATGGTTATGAGTAATGACCACATTTTTTGGTCAAGGAAAAAATATTGGTGCTGAATTGGAATTTAGACCAACCTAAACCTTCATAAAGTACTAAATAATAGGCCTGCGCAATTCCATGTGCACTTTATCCCAGCTTTTTACCTTTCACAGTGGGAAACGGGTTTATCGTATGGGAGATGGTTGTGCATTTAGATTTTTAGCTCCAGGGTAACGAAAGGCCTAATAAATAAAAACATCAGTGTTGCAGTGAGCAGCTCCAGCATATGACTGGAATGCCTGGATGTGCACAGTCTCAGGGTGGAGGGGTGGCAGTGGCTGGCAGAGCTGATGAATGGATGGCACACTGCATTCTGACAGAGATGAATGTGATGGCCCCTTGCTATCGGAGCGGGCGAGTCCCTGCTGAAAGGGCCGTGGGGAGATCACGTGATCAGACCCCTTTCTCCAATCAGGCTGTGGTGGATAAAGAAGACGAGAAACCGTAGCTTGTCTTTTGAGCTCCAAAATGACCTTCTGCCTCATAGTAAGTGTCCCAGATGGCCATCTCTCACACAAAGCAAGGTGATAGGACTGGGCTGCTCTTGTCTGGATATCCATCAGCTCACTGGATTTGTCCTTCATGGGTTGTCATTAGTTTTTGGTCAGGTAAGGCACCTGGAGACCATCCAACAGGCATCAGATAGTTATCCCTGCTCAGCTGGAATGCAGACGGACTGAATGTGATGTGTTTTCGCTGCTATCAGTACATAGTAAGGTTAGATGCCTGGAGAGTGTCTGGGGGCAACCACATTAGGTTAGTCCACCGGATGGAGAGTGTCATGGTTAAATATTACAGCATCTCATTTCAGCTCCACCCAAAAGAGCAATCCTTCCACCTCTATCCACCAGAGAATCACTTTACGTTGCACTGAGCAGGCCCATTACTAAAATGAACTGAGTCAATGGGAAAGGGAGATGATTGAGAGGCTTTCTGTGTTAACAGAGGAGAATATCAGGTTTTATTGAGCTCCCTTCTATTCACTAGAAGTCTGTGTTGCAGACTGAATCCGAACAGCGACCAGGCTATTAATAGACTATTGATGAGTATTGATCTCTGGCTCACATGACACACGAGATACAATGAGCAATAGATCCCTGTGAAAAGCGGTCTTCTCTTTTAGCTTTGCACTAATTGCATATTATTATGGACTTAGAGAATTTCTCTGATAGATTGGCCAGCTGGTCTTTCATAGTTTTGGGAGGGAAAATGGGTAAAGCACAAGCTTGGATCGGTGACCATTTGTAATGCGCTCAAAGGAACTTTTAATCATCTCGCCCGCAAAGATTTTAAAACAATCGATAATACGCGTGGGAACATAGGCGAGCGACGCATCAACAGTAATGTGGACATGTTTTATATGGGTGTGCGCACAGCCTTGGTTCCTCACACAAATGGAAAGAAAAGTTCAAAGCCCTGACATACGCAATTACACATGAATTAGGGCGATAATGACCAGGGAGGGTGTGTTATATCAATAACCTGTTTAATGGTCAATCTCAGCAGGGGTGTCTGTTGACTTGTGTTGGAATTACTTTAATTGATGAAAAGCCATATAGCAGGTGGCTTACTTGGCTTCAAATGAGAGCAAAACTCAAATAGCCAAATTAAAAACTAAATAATAGATGAGAGACACTGGGATGCGATCATGGAGAGAAAGTATTGCAATTATTTGCCTGTGAAAAGTGGAGCTTCTCTTGTAATGTGGCTCCTTATGTTGCAGACTGGAGTGATGAGAGATAGGTGATATATGCCATGACATTTTCATTGTGTCCTTGTGGTTGGTTGAGTAAAGTCACACTGCTGTCCTTATGAAAAGTGATTTAAATGCAGAATGACACTATTTTAATGAAATTAGCCACTGGAATGAGAGCCAACGCTTGTGTATTTGGGCGAGCATGATGGGTGAGGAAAGGTTGTTGTAGTTGTTGTTGTTGTTGCAAGGCCAACTTGCTGTCACGCCGGTTGTTTGGAGCTGATGTGATGCTCTGCATTCTGCCATCCTTAATACTGTCAGCACATACGTGTTAGCAAACATCCTTGGATGATTTGAACAGAGAGAGTGAATTACTGTTGATGAAATCAGTTCTTTCTCGCTGTGAGTTTTCATTCATCCATATTCTCTTCTAATAACAGCCTGCAGTCCTTCGCCTTTTTTCCTGGCAAACAATGGTTATTCTCGTAATGATTCAATTTTTCAGCTGTCTTTGCGAATGAAAGAGACCATTTATTCTTGTTTTGCATTTTTAGCCATAATGATGAAGAATGCTAACGAGCAGCACTGGGTGCCGGTGACAAACGTCCACGGGGCACAAGAATATGCATATCAAAGAGGTCCCTCAGAAGGCACACTCTGAGAAATGTGTTTGACATGACTCTCACCTCCCCGTAGGCTTCGGGCGCCAGAGGAGGATGCATCCTGAACATGAGCCAGACATGTCTGCAACCCAGAACTCTCTATAGCATTGCCTTTGAGACACTGTCACAAGTTCATCTGTTTTGGCTTTTGTTCCTTCTACGAGTTTAAGTTAGATTTGTGAATTGTGATGTGGCAACAAGCATCAGCATGATGGCTCACTGTATGAGTCGGTCAGACTGTTGCTCTGTGGCAGAATTCTAGATAAAATGCCACATGCCACCTGCTCTTCTGATTAACAAGTGTGCACCTTGCTGATCCATCAGTCATTAATGCCAGTCAATGGTAGAGTCTTCAAAGTCGGCATGAAACGGAAGTTGTGTGTGTGTGTGTGCATTTAAATAATTTTAATAATAGGTATTTTTGTATTTGTATTTATTTATTCATGGAATGATTTTTTAGCTAGAAGCAAAATACAAAAAAAAAAAAAAAAGTTAAAATATATAAATTATTTAATTTTTATTAAAATAGCTCAACCCTAGTCTACAGTGGCCCCTGATTATTCTCTTTTAGATATTCCACTGTCCCTTTAACTTGTGAATATTATCTATAAAATATTGCTGGAGGCATCTGAAGGTGATTGTGTACTTGTGGAGGTGTTTGAGAAATTTGCTTTCTAAACATGAGTCAGATCAGTAACCTTTTTACCTTATGTAATAACCTTTTTGTTGTAATATTTCACAAGCAGCATTGTTCATATGGGACTTCGCCTCATGAAAATTTCTGGCTTTTTTGTGGATTGCATGCTGTAATGGGGGGATCCTAAGGAGTCATCTTGTAAAGCCTTCCATTGGACCGCACACTGGTTTAGCCCTCTCTCACACAGATGGACGATGAGCCGAGGGAATCTCGCATGGAATGATCAAAACAGCTTGACATGCTGGAGGAAATGGGACCGAACGGAGAGGAGGAAGAGCAGGAGAGGAGTTAATCACTATGCTAATGTTGTACTTCATCATCGTTTTCCTCAACGCCACTGAGCTCAGCTTTGCTCGGCCATTTCCACCACACACTTATGTCACTCTCCGGCACAGATGCAACTCTTCACGTGCCCCCTGCCTGAATCTTGCATTAAAACCCCATGATTATGGCCCCATTCCTGCAATCTATTTACATAGTTACTTAGAGAGAAAGGGGGTGTAAGAGGAAGACAGAAAAAGACAATACTCATGTATATGAGGACATTTTGAGGTAGATGCTGTTCCTGGCCTGCAAGCTTTGTCTTCAGGCAGATGGTGTTTAGACGTGTAGATCACATATAGTGCCCACAGAGGACTGAATGTGTCCATATGTGTGTGTGTGTGTGTGTGTGTGTGTGTGTGTGTGTGTGTGTGTGTGTGTGTTTATGTGTGAGTGAGTGTGTCTGAGACAAGAGATTAGGGGCTTGGGCCATACTCCACCTGCCTGTGCTTGGAAACAAATCTGTGGTATCTGGTGAAGGTGAGTGAATTTAAGGGCCTGCTCCCTGGGGTCCTTGTTGTGTAGACAGTTACAAACCAGATCCCGGAGAGCACCATGCTGCTCCACATGGCTGGCGGTGGGGCCTGCGTTGAAAAATATTAATTCATCTTGAGTTGCCATAACTCAACAACCCAGAACCCCATCGCCTCCCTGGCACAAACCCACCTCACATTACCAGCAACCCCTACTCATACTCTGAGTCAAACACGGCAAAGCTCACCATATATGTATCTAATTTTCTGTCAGTAAAATATAATTCATATGTTGTTTTATTTTGGGGTGCAATGTGACTTGGATATGTTTTACCCATTATGGTACAAGCTCTTAGTTTCTGTGTTTTTAATTTTTGGGCTTGCTTACATGGTCCAAATAGGTGAATTGTGTGAAGTGTAAAAATGAATGAATGAATAATAGTGGTCTTATTGCAGTTTAATCAGACTAGAGCGGTCTGCAAATCTGTCATTCTGTCCCACTGGTTGAGGCATTCAGGTTTCACCTAGTCCAGGACACGCACATTAAAACTCCAACTGATGTGTCCAAGAGTCACTTTTTTCTATTAGAGGCCTAGGGAGGTTCTTTAGGACAGCAGCCAGTGGAGATGAAGATTCCTCAAGCTTCTTTGTCAAAGCATTGTGTGTGTTTATTTGTGTGTCCACATCGGTGAAAGTGACAGCCTGACTGACATATGTCAGCTCAGAGGCACAGGAGGAGTGGCAGAAGCCATTTACCAGCTTCCAGGAGTGACACAGCAATGACTTCTGCTCTTGTTCCAGCCCACCACTTCCTAATAGCTTTAATTAATTGACGAATGAGGTCAAATTGAAGATATCTCACAGAGTCTCAATTTGCCCCAACATCCACCACCATGTTGTTTTTCTTAATGCGCCATGCACCTCATCTCCCTCTCTGCTCATCTGCATAAGACCTTGGGATGAATGTTAACTACGTTTAATTAGACAAGTGGAGCGATGGATGGGTGTATGGCGCTTTGGGGGGTTTTGATGGCTGGGCTCCTCGCTGGCAGGGGGTGCAGGACTGCAGTGCTCGCTCTCAGCTGAGATGGGAGCTACACACCTGGTTGTGAGTGCTGGCTTCATGCTGCCTCCTGTATCTCTGTGGGTTTCTTTCTAATGCTCAGCCTCTCCATTGAAACCCAGGTTGTTTACATACTTTAAACGCTTTATGTAGTTATTAACTTTTTTAATGTTTTTTGAAGATAACGTGACTCTCAGTTGTCTGGGGAGGGACGTGCAAAATGTCATCAATCCAGGCTTCGTACAGAGTTTGGAAAGTTGATTTTATTAAAGTTATTTTTTTATTTTTTATTATTTGTGTATAGTGAGCACAGCTGCCTTGTCTTGTCATATGCACTGAAGTTCTGCACACAGGATCCAAAATGAACACTTGCCATGCAGCATATGTGAGTAAAATTGGGCTTTGCTAAGTAAAAATTGTATTATTTGACTTACTAGTAACTTTAGGATATACATAATACATGCAACATAATACATAATCAAATTGTAATAATGTGTGCAATTCAAAGAAAAATGTTTATGGCAAATTTTACCTTTTAGTTTATTTACCATCGTAAGTTTAGCAAGGCTACTTAAAAAGAAGGGTTCTATTGTAATAGAAACAAAATAAATGTTCTTTAAAAAATGCACAATATGGCTTTATTGCAGTTATTCTCAATTTACTCACTATTGGCAAGCATGGCAAAAAGTTAATTTTGCGCTCTGTCTGCATGTCTCACACCAACCAGACAGATTTGCGGAAACCCGAATCTGTATATGCCTGTCTTGCCTATATTGTCAGGCCAAGTTACCATTTCAATAACAGCTGGTTGGAAAAGTAGAAGTAAAATGTAGAAGTAAAATAGAAGTGTAAAATGTAGTGAAGGAAAATAAAATTCATAAAAAGCATTGTGCTCATTATGCAAACAAGTCATCGATGTTGGGAGGAATCGACATCAGTCAGGGGAATATTAAATGAGGCATGATTTTTCTTGCTTGTCATTCCACCATCTTCTGACAAGAATGTCGCTCCGTGTTAAAGCATTGTGGTGAGGTGTCTAAGTGCCGGAGGCTCGTCCTTATCTGTGTCCTTCCGACTGAGGTGTGATCCTCTTAGCTCAAAGAATTTCCACCGCTCTAAGCCGTGAATAACAACAGTGATCCAGAAAATGATGGGCATGCCATTTAAATAGCAGTGCCATGCGATAAGGTGAATGCAGATGTTTTTCTTATTTATTATCCCTCCCCCACCTCCCCTGTTCTGACATGTCACTATCTCTCCTGTACATTTGGGCCCCTGTCTTTTCAGGAAACCGAGGCAGGCATTAGAGTATAAGTGTGGAGGCGTGCTTTTTCTTTTCTCATTCTTTCTTACTCCTCATGGGGGTAGGGAGCTTATCTCTTGTCCGTAGCCAGAACATGTGGATTACCGCTCTGCCTGGGGTTCTGCATTTATTACTGGCCTTGGAGGGGATATGACTCAATGATCAGGATGACATCACACACCACGATTAAGATCAATGAGGTTTTAAACCTCTATGAAACATTCAGGGGACACAGTTATGAATAAGTTCAGCAAAACCATTGCTGGTAATGAGAGAAAAGTGTTTTAATTGCCTCCTAAAAAGTCCACCAAAACAAAGAAATGCCGTAGTGGATGTTTGTAATGTCTTGTTGTGTTTAGATGCTATTTAATGTTGGGAGAAGAGGAGGACAAGTCCTAACCCCTGCTCACTCTTGTTAATGCTGTTTGCGGTTTTCCCTGTTATATGGACAAGAACCCTTCTTCTTCTTCTTCTTCTTCTTCTTCTTCTTCTTCTTCTTCTTCTTCTTCTTCTTCTTCTTCTTTGCCAGTTTGCCAGCAGCAAAACATTGGGTTTGCTGAAAAGGCAGACAGAAGAAACATGACAACAACAAAAAAACAGCCACTCCAACACTTTCTGCACCTCCCTCTTCAATTTAGTCTGAACTCAGAAGTTCACAAGGTGTGTACGCAGACGGTTTGAGAGTAAAGCTTAATATAATTGTTTTTTTTTTCCCCCTCAACATTACCTTAAGCTAAAATATTTTGATCGGATCTTAGGAGAATATTTTAGAGGGAAGATATTCAGCGAGAACTTTATTTTCCCAGTGGACGTTTACAAGCTTTTTATTTGTATACAATTATCTGTCTAATAACTGATGAGTGAATTTTGCAGAGTAGACATCTCTCTGACAATTCACATATTCATTGCTTGGGATGGACAACTTTATTTACTAACAGGTGTGACTCTTTGAGTTTTCCTTAAAATTCAACAGGAGACAGAATTAGATTGAATGATGTCTCTATGGGCAGGTAACTGAAATCAGTCCACTTCTCTTAACTTGCCCGCAAGTAATGTCTGTAACCATAGTGACCATTGTAATATATCTTTAGTTATTTTAAACTGTTCAGTATTTCAAGGGGCTCTCACAGCTTTCCGATATAAAGTCAAAGGGAAAAAAAAGTGATTTTGTTTAAAGAAAATGTGCCTATTTTTAGGACCATTAAGATTTTTGAAATTATAAAATAGAATTATATATGTAATTTTGGTCATGAAATAAATTAAAAATTTCTTTATGCCAATATTTTTTTTTATTATGATAATGATTCAGATTCTACTGCTGTGTAAGCATAGTGCATTTGAGACATTTTCAACCGGTTTTGTCTTCAGGACCAAAATTTTACATTGCACATCCAGGGGAGTGACTCAACTCATCATCAAAGTTATTTATTTTGCCAAAGTAAAAAAAAAAAAAAATGGAAAGCTCCAATTATGCACAGCTATTAACATGATAAAGGCTGAATATTAAAATGGATGATTTTGGTTTCTGTATTACTTTCAAAGTTTTTATGCTCACATTTAAATGATTTGTTCTTCATTTAAAGTCATGAACATTAGGGGAAAAGGCAGTTCTATCAAACCCATGAACCACCAGTTAAGGACCTTAGTCCAATGAGGAACATGGCCTGGATTAAAGTAAAGTTGAAGTCGTTTTCTTTCTCTGTGTGTGGAAACAGTTAGCAAATCTGTTATTTTAATCACTGGTAAATAAAAGGAGAATTCTCTCTTTTATTCCTCTGTGCTGTTCTGTGATGAGGGGGGTTGATGTGCTTGCACCTGGCACTGTGAGTTTTGCCTTATAGTGCCGGAGCTGTTGCCAGTAACATTGATGCATGGCCATGAATTATATTATGCCTTGGCAGCTGCTCACTCCTAAATTCATCTTTGCACTCAATGATTTATTTATTACAGTGCTTTCAAGGCAGGTCTGTATTGAAACTCTTCAAACATTCTGGTTAGGGTTTTGTTCTAAACCCCTAACCCTAAGAATTTCACCTGCACTGCTTAAAACACAGAACCTAATCTAGCCTCGTTGTGGTGATAATTTCAGTTTTGGTTGTCCCATTTATTTTTGGTTTATGTAATTTGTAATTTAAAGAAATTAAAAAGGTTAGTTGACCCAAAAATTAAAATTCTTTTCACATTAACCCACCCTCAAGTCATTCCAAACCTGTATGAATTTGAATTTGCTCCTGTGGAACATGACATTTTCACAAATGTTTTTTTTAAAGTCAAAGGGGTCCAATGTTATTTGAACCCTAAAGTTCTTAAAAATATTTCATTTCGCATTCCTCAGAATAAAGAAAGTCATACAATTTGGAAAAGTAAATGATGACAGACATTTCATTTCTGGATGAATTATCCCATTAAAAATCTTGCATTAATTTACAAAGTGATTATTTAGAAACTTCCCTAACTTCTTCCTTGCATATTTTCTTATAACCATTTATTAAAGACTAAAACCTAAACTTAGTTAAAACTTCAACACTATTCTTGTGCTACTTGGCATGCACAGGTATTTCCTTCAGGAAATGCAAATCTGGTTTATTTAGACTATTTATCATCCTTTTTAGCCTGGCAAAAGGAATGCAGAAAGAAAAATTAAATAAATGGAATATGATAAGCCTTTGCAACATTGCTTGTGCGCATTGCTGGATCCAAGCAAGTGTAGCCACCACCATGTCCTTTGGTTGTGGTGAAATATATGGCTGAAACCCATTGTAGGTAAATGATCTGTAAATGAGATCAGATGATGTATTAGAAGGATATTCCTCTTTTTGTCCCCTCTCCGCCAACATAGGGAGATCTGGTTTTTACCTTACTTCTATGTTTACCTTGCCTTACAGATATCTGTGACATGATGTGGCTTTGTTCGAGTCTGACATGGTTTCTTATTAACATCTGAACATGGCTCCTTTGTTCACCACAGTGAGGCTCATTGAAGTCTCCGCCAGGGAGAAAATTGAAGCAGGTGACAATTAATAGCTTAGCAGCATGTCTAATGAAGATTGTGTTGCTGCTGGGGGTCAGTAAACAAATAGGGAAGATGACTTCTAAACAAGAATGTAAACTCACAGAGGAAGAGGTCATCAACCTATCTGTCTGTCTGTCACTGATCTGATATGCTGATATTCAGACTTTAGACTTTAGATGCTAATGCAGATGTATTACAGGATGGTCATGGAAAACCTGCATGGAAATATGAAGGAATTTAACATTGTAATGTTTCAGATTTTGAAACTTGTGGACCCTAGAGCCAAAATACAAATTATAGCATTTGCCACTTAGGATGGACCCCTCAAGGGTACAATTTTATACAGTATATACCCTATATAAATGCTTATTAGTACCTTAAAGTGCTAAAATGCAGTCTTCAGGTACTAATATACACCCTTTATGAATATATAAGGTAAGAAAATTATTTTTTTAAGAGCACTGGTCCCAGTGATAAGCTTTTGTACCCTTGAAAATACCATTCTTACTAAATTTTCTGATGTTTAGTTTATAGTGAATTTTTATATTTATGCTTAGCTCTACAATATTTAACCAGTTATATATTAAATGATGTCAGTTTTTTTAATCCAGTCATCACAAATGTCTGGAAGTCTTGGTAATTTAATGGTCAACAAGTGCAAGAACTCTGCTATTAGGATTTGTAATTTTGAACCGTTCAAATGAACTTTTTGCCATTTCAGTGAGAACTGTGGAAAATCTAACAGATTTGATTTGTAATTTTGGAAAGTTTAAATGAACTTTTTTAAATTTAAGTTAGTGGTGTTGGGAATGTAAATGTTCGTTTGTTGTTGATATTCGAAATGTCTCTTTATTATGATCTCAGCACAAAGCGGCGACAGAGGGTAGAAGCAGTGGGCTGCTTGTCTGGCACTCTGATAGCCAAACAAAGGCAGCCTGACCGATGCACTAGATAGCACAATCACTCTTTAATCAAAGCCTTCCTTCTCAAAGACAAATCAAACCAAATCAAAGGCAGTACAATAGCAGGATCAACACTGGAAGAAAGGGGGGGGGGGGGGTGACGAGTCCCTTTGAGTGATGTGTAGGACTCCGTTAAAGCTCACTTTAGGTGGACCAGCTAATTTGAACAGAGTGTGTACCCTGCCTTCCGGGTCTCTGTAATTTCTTCTTTTTTTATTGTGTATGCCTTGTCCTTTGCCATTTTAAAGAGAAATTATTATAGTTGTTTTATTGATATTTATAGTTTTATAGTTATTTTATTGATATTTATAGTTTAATTTAGGAGTAGTTTCACATGGTTTTGCATGGTAAAACTGTTGAGAAGTGAAATTTGCACTGTTAAGACTTTAAATTATAGTTCAACTTTTAAAAACTTGCGTTCTGTTCCATTTAATTGTACTGTTGCACCATGTTTGAACACTAGAGCACATAATGTAAAGGTTCCCATAAAAAAGTGTGCCTGGTGAGCTCATGCACCATGTTTGAACACTAGAGCACATAATGTAAAGGTTCCCATAAAGCACCCATAAAAAAGTGTGCCTGGTGCTCTTCTCCCTGTACCTGTGAATTTTCCTAACATGTTTTTTCCTGTCAGTGCAGTTTTAGACATGTCTTTCTGTTGAGAAGACATTTCTTCTCCCAATGCTAATGGATTGATTTTAGTTTGAACACTAGAAACTTTAGTTTTCCTTCTGTCTGCATTGTTTCTCATTCTTGTGTTGTTGTTTTTTTTTTTATAGAGCGGAGCGGTGCACAAACCACGTCCTGGGCTGCACGGGTGACCAGTGCTGGCAGGACAGTCGAAGTGAAGTGCATTTTTGCACAGAGCCCAGTAGGTGGTTGTGGGCACGCCTCAAATTGAAAGTTCGAAATTGGTTTCACGCAAGAGTGCCCCAGTCATTTGCTGTGCTGAATAGTGGAATTCACTGGATAATTCCAGCATTAATTGATTCTAGGCTCTGAAATAAACAGGCTGGCAAAGTGCACGAAAGTAGAGGCCCAGCCTAATAGACCTGCTCCTTTTTCCAGAGGAGGAGAGTTCTTGCTGAGACCGTATATGAGTCCACACAATTGTTTTACATGTAAACTAAAGCAATTTTTCACCCATTTTAAAAGAAATGTAATAGCACACCATCTCCTTAATAAGTCACTTGATTTAAATCAAGTTTAATGCTTAGTGTTAAGGGTTTGCTTACAGCAAGCACCTCTATTAAAACTACACATTTTGCAAATGTAACTACACACCTAAAATGTTCAGCCATACAGTGTACAGTTCTTACTTTCTTTGCTGAACACAGAGTGACAGTACAGAGGTTTGGAGTCTGTCAGTTGTTAAAGCAGGGCTTTGTAAGAGTCGTGTGAATGATCACGTCTGCCAGGCTTTGTGGTGTCTGTGTCTCTCGCCCTATTTTCTCATACATCAGGTGCGCCATAGGGACTCTCGTCAAAGAGACTCAGTGTCACTGCATTAGACTCACTTCTTACTCTAATTCCCACTCCACCCATGATCCCCCCAAAATGAGTTTGTCTCACACTTGGTATAGTGCTGTCACCACTCTTAAATCACTCAAGGTTTGATTGGCAGTCTAAGTTGTAAAATGTCTCAAAAGGACATTGGAAGTTATCAAATATCATTTGATAAGTACCAAAACAGTACACACACACACACACACACACACACACACACACACACACACACACACACACGGTATATCAGCATAGATTTATTCATCAGCTTTTTTTCTCAATATTGATATCCTATTGAAATGCTGTGCATTTGATTAATTAATTGGCCTGTTTAATTAATTAAATAATTTGTTTTAATTTATTGATAGTTCTAATAAAAATAGTAAAAAAAAAAAGAAACACTGTCCAGCGAAAGATCCCAGTAGTTCACTGTTCAGCCATGGCAGAAGGGCCGTTCTTCATGTGGTAATGAAGGCATTGCTCTTCTTCCTTTGCTGGGGTGGATGGTGACTTATGGTGGAGGTGTCCCACTGTATAGATGATGAAGAAGGTTCCAAGCAGGTACACGAGAGGGCAGATTGGAGGAGAGTGCCGCAGGACTCTTGGAAGTGAACCTGGTTGCTCCCCATGGAGCTAGTGAGAGTGGGAGCGAATGACCGACATTTACAAATGAGCCTCTTCATCGCCACATGAGGGAATAGAGTATCCTATTGTGTCCCAATCGAAGAACTGCTCAGTCCTCCCACACATCCATGAAAAAGCAGGATAAGACGGAGGATGTGCATCTGAGCTTTGGTGCCCAAGGCAAGTGGCAGAGGGCATACTTAACTTCCTCTCTTCCTTCATTCCGACCACATGAAATTTGAAGTGAAGGGATTTAACATGCAAACCCTGAAGTGTGTGATGCCAGAACATTTAACTCTAGTTATATCGTTCTATCATTCTATCGATCTATATATCCTTCTATCTGTTTATCTATCATTCTATATATCTATTATTCTGTCTGTCTATCATTCTATCATTCTGTCCTTTCTGTCATTCTGTCTTTTGTCCTTTCTATCGCTGTCTGTCCTTTCTGTCATTTTATCTTTTGTCCTTTCTATCATTCTGTCTTTTCCTTTCAGTTCTGAATGCCTCACAACTGTGGTGTTTTCTTTAGTTAAAAACTGACATTTGTGTATTTATTTACACAATGAAGCAAAACAATGTGTTTTCACCTTCCATATCCCCTCCCCACAGATATTTCTCTTAGCAAATATGATTATTAGGTGTGTCAATCGATTAAAAATAAATCCTGTGCTGATTTAATCAGCATGTGTTGAGATCAATTAGCATAGCATGTAATCAAATTAATCTCAATCAAGTATATTGATATTTGCTGAGAAAGATCATTCAAAGACAACCTATTGTTATGGCAGAGGAAAACATTGCTTGTCCCGTCACATACTTTTCATACACAGTCCTTGGGATATATAGCCAAGGCTGAGCTGTCATGCTCAGAGCAGAGTTGTTATGAGGGGAGGTGACGCTTTCCATCTCTACTTTTTTCTTGTCTAAAATGATGACATCCCCTAAAAGAGCAGTTTCATTTCCATCCCATGCAGTGGGACCTGGCACTAGCAGCAAAACGATCTTGCTAAGTGCGAATACTTCCTTCCCACATTACATCCTCCTCCTATACTCACAGGGGCATTCAGTGCTGTGAGATGGGGATAATTTGTTTCGAGAGGCCTCGAAGTGTCTGGGACCTGGGAGATGCACCGCAGGTGAATCAGCATGTCAAGCCAAACACTGACCACCAGCTGGAAAACATCTAAGCTATTCTGGATCAATTCAGAATTGATCTCTGCCCAACTTTATGTATAATGTAGGCTGTTGGGCGGTTAAGACTGGCTGTCTGTCTGACCAGTGCTGGGAAAGAGATATGATCTGCCCACACCCTTTAAAAGCATATTATGGGAAAAGGCAAAGGGCCTTGAAGAGACTTTCAAATGAGCAGAGAGGGTTGAATGTGTGCAGTAAATGGATTCCATCCTGCCCGGTCACAGACCAGATGTATTCAGAGCATGCTGACAGGGTTCTGCGCGTCCTACAGACCTGTTTACAGGGTACGCCACATCCCACTGCTTTCTGTTGAGTTGGCAGGTTGGTGGCCAAAAGCTTTGGAAGGTGGCGTGGCACCGAGCATCATGAGTATTGAACGGCCATGGCAGGGTGTGCACGGAGGGGCTATAATGCCAAGTTGGCTGCGAGTGCCATTCCTGCTCCTCATTTGGGCTGCTCAAAGAGGCTGCATGCAGGGATTAATAGGTGGTTGACTGGAAAGCAAAGCTTTTTAACCCTGCTCAGGGACTCGTAGAACAGCACCACACCATGCCAGCAGATGCCAAGTGCAGCTGTCAGGAGTCAGAGTGATTTTGTTGTTTGCTCTCTCTTCTTACTTGCTCCTCTTTCTCCCTCTTTCTTTCCCATTGCCTTTTACTTTCAAAGGTATCTGTAGCTTTAATGGTTGGTTGTGAATGTTATAAAGTAATTTTATAAATTATATTTCTTATATGTTTGAAAAAGCTTTTTTTAAAGCACACAATATTTTGTTCTATGCATGAGTCTCAAGATCTTCTGAACTGTAGGCCTGTCTCAACAAATGCAGCATTTTTAATTTTTTCAAAAACATTAAGTGCACAAGGGAAAATATTTTTATCTATATATCTGTTTTGGATTTTTTATTTATTTAATACAATAATTACAAAATTGAAGGTTGCTTAATTGAAAAAATTAAGACAAATTTCATAATGCCTTTGTATTTTGTTTTGTGCTTATGCTTTAAAAGCAGTACTATAGCTGCTGTGTTTAATAAAATTATCATCTTATCCAGCATTTTTATTTTATTTTATTTTATTTTATTTTATTTTATTTTGTTTTATTTTGTTTTGTTTTATTTTATTATCATCTTATCCAGCATAGCTTTTATTTCAGCCTGCATTTAAATTATCAGTAAAGGTTTGGAGTAGAAACATAATCATCAGAAAGTAATGCATAAAACAACTCATTTCCATTCAAAAACCTACAGTGTAAGTTTGAAGTTGTGAGTGGTTGTTACTAATCGGAAGCTCATTATTATGATAATTCCAACATGATGTGAATGAAGCATTAGATTGTTGAGAGATGTTGAGATGTAACTGTTATTTTCATTCTGCCACAACACACACCAACAGGCTTAACATGCTGATCCAAGTAAATCCTATCGATATTGTGTTTGTTTTTGTTTTTTTTGATGGAGTTGGTTGGGATAGTGTGAACTGTAGCTTTTAGATATGAAAGGAGTTTTCAGTGTGTCTGATTACAGGTCAGGATTAACCCTATCCATTTCATCCATTTAATGCACACTCTTCTGAAGTGTGTAAACAGCCTTACAATGATGTGCTTGTTTTTAATGAGCTGTGTGAGAAATGCAGAGCTCCACAGCTTCTTCTCGAGTCCTTGACCTTTTCTCATCCCCGCTGACTCTCGTTCATCTGTTACACCCTCACACCTCTCCCACTCTCGTTCATTTATCCTCTCATCTCCCTGTTCCCTCCTCAACTGTCCCTCCCTGCGTATCACTCTCTTCTATGTGTAATTGCATTTCAATTCGCCCTAAGGGATGCCTGGGTATTTTAATCCTCTCCCCGGTTTCCCTCAAATCCATTTGCACCCTGCCCTGGCCAGGTCAGTTTCATGGGTTGCCCTGCAGGAAATATCAGATGACCTCACTTTCCAGTGAGAACAAGGTATCATGGGGAATAGAATTGTTTGAGAGGCTCATCCCGCCCCACAATCCCTCATATTCATCTTCCCCTCCTGCACAGACTTCCTGCTCTCAAGTGTAGAACAAGGTCAGAGTCATATACTGGGTAACACCAAGCACTCCACCAAAAGTTTGAGGATTTTAACATGTAAAGTGTCAAAAAGTCCACTAGGGATCTTTCTGATTCAATACAGTGTTTACAATAATTACTGATGAAAAATTTATTTGAAAAAGTTTTAGAATGTCTTATCATCTTATCCATTTTTTTTTTTTTTTTTCAGCATCCTTTGTTTACTTCCAGGTATAAATTACATTACGAATCCCAGATTTTCAATTTAATTTCTGAAATTTGGACCCCACTGTAAATGAATTCACTTTATTCACTATCCAATCTAATGAAAGCATCATTTCATACACTTCTATATAAAATAAGCAAATATCCTATGTTCTCACATCTGTTTCTCAAGAACATTTATCTTATACTGTAAAGGCCTTCTGTAACCCATTTACTTACTCCACTATATCAGGGACTTATTTGTGCCTTTGTAACAGAGTAGAACACGGCAGGAAGCTTGAAAGTTTGTTTTAGTATAGCACTCTTTTCAGAGAAGTATGCCGAAATCTGGGAGTGCTAGTGGAAAACAGTGTGGGTTGAAAGAATGAGGTTGACATATGCACAATCCATGAAAACTCACGCTGTGAATGATGAATCCATTTGATCAAGTCACTTTTTTGTTTCAGACTCAAAAGAGACATCGAGACCTTTAAATTAAACAGTCCCAAAGACAGTTAGACTTAATGGAGTATTAGTATTCAAATAGAGGAGTTTGTTCCCCTGAGAATATCTATGAGCTTTTAAGTCTCAATTGCTCAATGGCTCATGAGAACAGGGAGATGCCTTATGAATGGTGTTTAGAGGCAAGTGTCTGATGGGTGCTGGGATAAAGTGCGAATTTTGAAGCTTTTGACACCTTTCCTTACCCACATCCATCTAAGCTTCAAAAGCAAACGGTAGAGACAACAAACGTGCATGCCAAGGGTCAGCCAGGAACACGGATACTACTGCTTGAAGAAACACCTTATCAAATGTCTGCCAATACAAGCAGCATCTTGTGCGCAAGAGAAATGTGATGGGAATTGCATATATCAGAGCTGCTTCTCTGTCTCCCCTTGATTTAAAAAAGATGGAAGGATAGGGCAAAATTGTGTTTGCTTGCATTACGCTGTTATTGTGTCAGTTCTCCACACCTGAAACAAAGGAAGGGAAATATGCGTGTCATATTTTATTTTAAATTGCCAGACGTTTCCTTATATTCACAAAAGACCCTCTTGCTTTGGCTGCTGTCGACGGTGACAGTTTGATTGAGGCTGTTGTTGTCTGGTATCCTATCAGGGAGGTGTTTTTAAAATTGAATCAGAGTTGTGCCTATCAGAGGTTGCTCTCAGATGGAGACAGAAACAGAAGAGGACATGGGAAAAAAGGTGGCAGTTTTTCATGTGTGCTAGTTCACCTTGTAGAGGTGACACCATTTAGCATATTAAGAGCATTTTAAACAGGTGCAGGTAGACACAGTTCTCAGTAATCAGCTTTTCTGATGTAAGCTCCTGATACATGGATTTTACAGACTTTCCAATGTCAAGGTACTCTTCTCCTTTTTGTAGTAATGCTAGAATATGGTGCAGAGATGTCAGGTGCATGTACAGGCAGCTCTGTGGCACACTGTTTTTGGTTTCTAAAGGTTATTTGCTACCTTTTGAATTATTCAAACCTGTAAGTGGGTCAGTGATGTTTTGATTTTACGATTAAAATTAAGAAACATGGTATTATAATGATTCATAAAATCTTTATATTATTAAAAAAAATGATAATAATTAGTTTTAAACAGTTTGGCATAATCTTACTTAATTTTATTAAATAAAACTGTAAATCTTATAAATCTCATGTGGTGTGGTGATATATATACAGTAATTTTTATATTACATAAATATCATGCCACCACACCACATGAGATTTAAAGAAATAGTTTGCCCAAAAATGAATATTTTTTCTAAATAAGGTCTTTTTAATAGGTCACTGACACTTATCTATTCTAGTTCAATTTAATTCTAATTTAACATTATAATCTTTCTGGTTGTCAAATGTTCCACTTGTAAACAACCTGACACAACCTCACACCTGACCTGCAACGTGCAGACTTCACACAAGAAGTTGTGAACTAAACTGAGCTGGATCAAGTCAAACATTTGTAGGTTACAACTTCTTATTTTTTTCTAAAGACGACTAATCATTTCACTGGAGAATAACCATATTTATTGGCTGGAGTGCCTAAATATAGACTGTCAAAAATGGTCTACAGTAAGCCTTGTTTACTTGCATTTGATGGAGAAAATTCCTGAAACCTCGATTTTCGTTCAAAACCATAATTTTTCTTCAGCTGAAAACAGTCATATTCATCTCGGATGGCCTGGTGGTGAGGAAATACTGTAAGTTTTCCAATATTTTCAAAATATTATATATGTTATTGTATGTATTATGTATTATATAAAATATTTTGAACAAATTGGAAAATTGAAATGTCAAACTTTACTTGAAAGATTCTTTTCAAAACTGCATGAAACCTACAGGAATACAAAGAGTACATTTTTAAAAATGTATTCTTTTCTTTATCACACTCTCAGAAAAAAAGCTACAAAAGTTGTCACTGGGGCGGTACCTTTTCAAAAGGCACATCTTTGTACCTAAAGAGTCCATACTGGTACCTTAAAGGTACATATTAGTACCTAAAAGGTACAAAAGTGTACCTTTTGAAAAGGTAGCCTACCTCCCCAGTGACAGCTTCAGTACCTTTATTTCTGAGAGTGGCATGGACACTCATATATCACTGACCCAAGTTTTAAACAGCACTTCAGGGATTGACCATCAGGCCAGTAGCTGATTGACAGCTGCTGGCCAGACTTTGATGCACCATCTTGACAATTGCACCAAATGGCTCTAGCAGCTTATTATAACACAGCACAAACTTTGTCCCTTGCAGCTGTTTAATGGCTCTTAGCTTGTTTTTGTTTGTTTTTCTTCTTTCTTTTTTATTTTTATGCTGTAAGGTTATTGCACCTTTATGGCTGATCGAGGGATGGAATAATCCTCGACATCTGTTCGGGAGTGGGTGGGGGATGCTGACTTTTGCCTTTTATTTACTGGACCGGGCCTCTCAGCTCATCCCCCCAGCTCTGAGGTCGGCATGTTGACCTCTAATGGGAAAACGAAAAAGAAGAAGAATCTCAAATGGGCCTCAAGGTCAATTAAATAGTTTTCCCCCCAAGCTATCTTTCTGGCTTGTAAAACAAACATTACTCACAAGCAGCGCGATAAATTAGCAGCATGCACCAAAGACTTATTTTATTTTCTTAACTGCACACATTAACTGTTTTAATTGAGTGTCTAGTAAGATAAAGTTTTCTCATTTTTAATTAGCAAAACGAGTTAAGTGCAAGTGTAGTTACTACAAAAATTGGTGATAATTGTGGAGATCCTGCTTATAGCTTATGAAAAATTAAATATAATAACTCATTTTCAGTTTGGCAAGCCAGGCAAGTGTTTGTTTTGGTTTTTTTTCTCATTATGGAAAGGTCCTCTTCCTCTTCTCCATGGTCATATTCCACAGCCTCATCCTCTCGTCCTTGTCTCTTTAGCTCTGCTCTGGCCATGATGACAGGAGCGCAGAACGTTAATCAAAACAGCACTATTGCTCTGAGAGCACCTGCAGGCCATCGCAAACTCTTGCATTCTCTGTGTGGGCACTGCCAGTCTTGGCACCCTGGTGCTTCGAGGGATGTCTCTACTGTCAGCTGTGACAGGAATAAAGCTTGAAGTTACTGACTATAAATACTGTATATATTACACTTCCTAAGGGCAACTGAATATCATTGGTTGTTGGGAATTGAGTAGAATTTGGGCTATTATTGATAGGCTTTCAGTGTTTAATTTGGTTAGTAAATAAAATCTTGTCAAGCTTGGAATATTGAAATTGATTGTAATGTGATGGATTTACATTATGTAGACTGCTTGACGGAATGTTCTAGAAAGTAAGCTTATTGATTGGCCGTTTATTTTTTTTTATTTTTTTTTTTTTTTGGTGAACCACTATGTAAGTGATTTCAATGACAAGCCTTTTGAATTTTAAAACAGAAAAAAATTACTAATTAAATTACTTGTAATGAAATCAAAGTAGATAACTTTTATGCAGTCACATACCTGTGATTAATCTTTCGGAGCTGCATGTAACATTAAATTAAAACTGCCAGAAACTTATACATAAATAAAAAAAAATTCAAAAAAAACATTGCTCATCACTTCAGCAGAAATGCTCTTGAACTCTCTGTCAGCAATGCTGTGGCAAGGCTCTAGAAATCTTTTCTTAAAGCTGTTTATTCCATTTCAGAATAATGCATTAAGTTCAGGAAATAATTGGACTTCTGTTTGATAACATAGTTTGTGTCCCTCTGCATTTCCTGCTGTCTTTGTATGACAAATGCCCTCAGTGTGAAATGAATGGCTGGCTGTCACAGGTAATCATGAGGTTGCTTGTCAGTACCCGGTCTGCTTTCATTTCCCATGATTAGCTTTGTGAAGGAATGATGGGATACGTTTCACTCATCCACTTGTCTCTTTTGTTGGGTGACAGTGATGACTGGGTTAACATGGTACCAAAAATTGCATCATCTACTGTCATGCTTGTTGTGCATCCCAAGAAATGATTTCTCTTTTGTTACAGCAATCAAAGAGCCACTGTAAAGGAGGTTTTCATGTCATTCACGTATTCATATAATGTGAGCGTCAGACAATGAGGGAGCAACTACGTCCACAAAATCTGCTGAACACAATTTCCACAGTGCTGTTCACTATCTTTGCGAGTTGGTTTTGAATCCAACATTGCCTTATACATTTTAAATGGTTAAAGCTTATTTTAAATGCTTATTTTAATGCATGTTTTTTTCTGAGTGCACTTTACAATCCATTTAATTCAGTTTATTATTGTACATGTGTTAAAAAGCTGTCGATATTCTGTAACAGTAATGCCTACCTCTCTTTCTGTCTTCTGTTTGACAGGAAATTGCAGCATACTTAATAACATTTGAAAAGCATGAGGAATGGTTGACAACATCCCCTAAAACAAGGTAAGAATATGTGTCTATATCAACTGACCATCAGAAATCTCTTTCCCCCCAGAATTCCAGGTTTTATCGCCATGATGCTCAAATGAAGCCATTAACTGGTGACTCTCCCGACAATCCACTTGAGGATCTCTGCTAGCTTAAAAGTTGGGTGTTTGATATTGGTGGACAATGATGGCAGTTTCAGAAGGTTTACTTCTTATAGGAGTTAGTCTGACAGGTAATGGATTATTAATGTGGACTAATAACTGCAAATAGCCTATTAGCAGAGCTCTTAGCCCAATGCTCTGCTCTCATTTCTTCTGTCAGTGCGATGGTAATGTGTTCATATCTAACAGCAAATTAAACTTCCTATTATAAATGAAGGTGTGAGCTGAAAGCTGTCTAGCTGCTCAGAAGTAGATGGTAGGTGTTGACTGACATTGAAGAGGGAAAAGTGAGCATGTCGCGTCTATATGTGCATGCACCTGAATCAATCATCTTCATCAGTCATCTTGGTTTATGGCTGATAACTTGCCTTGGGGTCTGAAGCAGCTCTGGTGAATCTACATGTTCCCAAACCCCACAAGAGTAGGATTTGTGTAGACTGACTATACACTTGACTGGCTGTAAGCCAGGCCAGCAGTGGTGGATTTGAGGTGTAATGGAGTGGCACTTATCCAGCATCAATGATGCTGCTGATGGGGACAGCTCAGAGTTAGGCGGGGACCAAGATTGCCGCTGCGGCCATGCTGGCTGTTTGTCCCATCCTGGATCATTCACTTTAATTCTGCAAACTACTTTATGAATAATAAAACCTGTGAAGAACATTTATAAGATGTATTACACCGTTGAATCAAAATAGATAAATACATTTTGCTGAAAGAAATTCTCATTACTTTTGTATTTTTACATCATGGTAGTATTCATTTGTTGATATTTTTAAATACCTACAGTAATTATCTTTTCTATAATTACATAATCTAATGAGAAATACAAAAAAAATACTGTACTCTGAAAAACATTTGAACACTTTACACTGATGAGTCTTTGGGACAAATATGTTAAAAATTGGCACAGTGCAAATAATGATTATAATAATACATACATACATAAAATAAATTGATAATAATAATATGTCTATCATATGATAATTAATATGCAACATTTTGAAAGCTGGTCCATGTAGCCCTGTCCATGGTGATCTCAGTGCGAACAGAAATATACTGTTCTCTGGAAATTTGTTGTATTCCACCTGGTTAGAACAGAGTGTAAGAGTGTCTTCTATCATCGAGAGTAAAACTCACTCCGCAGACAGTAGATGCAACCAATCATTAAAAAGAGATAAGAATAGGAAGGTTACTTGAAGGTGGGGGAGATTTTTGGGAAAAACTACATTTAATTTATCCTCCAATGCACAATGTCAAGTCTCTTATGGTGTAATATTTTAAGAAGCTTATAGTGTGGGCACACACACTGTGTATCAGCGTATCAGTGTGTGTACGTGCCTGGGTTTAAGTCTGTGTGTTTCTTCAGTTGGTTTTTCTTAGCCTCAGGTTAAGCCCTCCAGTCTCCTGTTCTATCCAGTTTGTCGAAACAGAGCAGTGCTTTCTCTATCTCCCGCCTGCTTCTAGAAGGAAGTCCCACTTCTCTGCCAATTAGAGAGAGCCGATCTTATACTATTAGACATCTCAGTGTCCCTTCTCCTCAGTGCCAGACACTGGAAACTGCTCACTCTCATGCTTTCCTCCAGTCTGCACATAGGAAGTGCTGGGTGCCATCGGCACAGAGTAAAACCAAAGCTGACGAGGGATCGCATCTTTCACGCTTGTTCATAGAGTATTAAACACAGTGTCATCTCTCTCTCTCTCTCTCTCTCTCTCTCTCTCTCTCTCTCTCTCTCTCTCTCTCTCTCTCTCTCTCTCTCTCTGTAGATATATCAATTTCTGTCTTACACCCTACAACCTACTAGTCAATTTGTGAGGTTGGCTAATATATCGTGGTGATGTTTGCATGTAATAACCCCATCAATGTCTTAAATTTGTCCACATTTGCTTTGTTATAGACAATCAAATGGTCATTGCTTGGTCTTTGATTATTGTATCACATTTTGCATTGTTGTTTTTAGCGGTTTGTCATGGTCACCGCGTTTTTAATACTGAGTGTAAAAAAAACTGTCCAGATTTTAAAAAGGCAAGAACATATCTTATATAAACGCCCCATAAGAATTGGGACGATCAAGGTCAGATGACTTCAAATCTAGCCTAATAATACATGGTCTCAATAAAACAAATTAGTCAGGCAACAAACTATACTTGATTTTGAAAAAATGTAGTTTTGCACATCTCTATTAACAATCCCAATTCATGTGCAAATAGACTTTGAGTAATCCAGCTTCCTCCCAATTTTTCTCTTTGCCTGTAAGGGACATTGATAATGGCTGGACATAAAGCAAAAGCCAATTATAAGACATTTCCTTGTGTAATAGAGATGAGTTGAAGAGCACCCCATTGGCTTTTTATCTCCAGCACAAAAAGATGAGTCCAAGTGTACTTCTCTGTGCTCACTCATTACAGGCTTTGCACTCAGTAATGTGTATTATCACTGTTACAGCACACGCTCAGGGCTTTTTGGATCCAGGATGGTGACCAGTCAGTGAACTTTTAAGGATTTAAAAATAAATAAAATCAAAATGAGAGTTTTGTTTCTTGTAGTCTGTCTTGCAACTTTAAAGCCATCTAGTGCACTTTTGAAGAACATTTTAAGAAAATAAAAAACTTTTACCAAATACACTTTTAAAATGTGTCAAAAAGTGATGAGTCATCTTACATGCGATCTTACAAATGAGATTACCCCTTTTAATAGCAGGGTTATTGAAGGTTTCTTTTTTATTATTATTGTTTTTATTTTAGTTTACTCTAGGGCTGACAGAAATAATGCACACATTGCTACATCTAAAAAATGTTTAATGAAGGTTGATTATATTTGAAGTTTTATGATATACCAAGTACCTAAAACTAAAATTCATTTTTGGTTTGTTTTGGAGTGATATATAAAATGTACTGTAGATTAGTTTAAGTTAGTTTAGTTCCACAGTTACATTTTATTTTAATGAATATATATATAATAATATATATATACACTAATGCCTTGAGAAAACTATCCATTAGCTTAGCTTATTTAGAGTGCCTATCAAAGGAGAAAGATGTTTTTAGAACTAGACGTAGTTGTAGAATCTAAATTAGTATAAACAGAGCCATGCTAACTAGCGATCCTCGACCCTTCAGTAAACGCAAGTAAGAAACGGCATGTTGAGCGACAGTATTTAATGTGGTCTTTTAAGTTTTGCCTAGTTTAGGGTTCATAGAGTTCTGTTAGAAGCATTCAGTCACTCAAGCATTCAGTGGTGTTTCTTATTTAACATGGATATGTTTAAAAGAGAGGCAGAGGCAGAAAGAGAGACACAAATGACAGCAGTGCTTTGACTTTCCAGTGGTCAAGACAGAGTAGAGGTCAATGTTCAAGGGTTATGAGAAGGGGTATGTGGTTAAGTGATTTTCTTGCAGTATGTCATGTGCTCCTCCTCCTTCCCGGTGGAAGCCAACAGCTCTCAGGCACCAGGCTACAGGAACTGACTCAGCCTCTGGGCAGGCCAGGCTGGAGAGACAAGGGAGGCAGAGGTCAATGGGCCATGGAGAGTGTAATAGCTAAGCAGTAGGCCATGCATGTATGGAGGCGTAGCCTGGGGCTCTGAACACACACATACACATACATACACAAGCACACAGTACAGAACAAACATGTGAGAATCGATCAGATTTTGTTATAAAAGAGGGGGTATTTTATTTTTGTTTTAAAGAGATATGTGTCTAGAGAGAACCACAACAAATACCACTGAAAGAAAAGGCTTGTGCATGATGAAAATGCAGTACAAGCATGAGAATAAACTAATCTATCTAGCTATCTAAATAAATAAATAAATATATATATATATATATATATATATATATATATATATATATATATATATATATATATATATATATATATTATATATATATATTTATATATTATATTATATTATATTATATTAAGCACCAAAACCTTTCTGAAGGATCATGTGACATTGAAGACTTGAGTTATGGCTGATGAAAATTCAGCTTGTATATATTAGTATTCCAAACTTTCAACTGGTAGTGTATAAAAAGAAGTTCTTCATGATTATTATGGTTTGCTTAGGTTCAGCACTGTGTCTTTAAATAATCCAAGGTCGGAGTGCTGTGATTGATGCATTTGGTTCATTGTAATGAACATTCTCTTTCAGACAGGAAGTGCAACAATGGTTAAAATCAATAAGACTGCTTGCACGCTGGCCGCTGGAACAACACTACAGCTAATTCAGGCCATACCTGTCAAAGCCCAGAAAATTTCCCACAACTCCAGTGCACTGCACTTTAATTTACACTGGCAGCCACCTCCTTTTCCATTTCTAGTAAAAGGAGAGCTCTGCATTAAGTGTTAATGAAAGCCGGAGCCGCCTTGTGATTTAGGTGAGCTCGGCTGAAGCCCCGCAGCGCTGACTGCAGAAAAAGAGACGGGATTCACTGCTTTTTTAACACACGCACACACAAAATCACATACGCACTCCCTTTAATGAGAAACTTTTGTCTAGACTGGAGAAATAAGATTATTAGCACAGAAAATCAGAATGTTGAACATGCTAATACTTGCATTCTGAGTGTCTGAGTCAAAATGTACAAAGACGACAATCTCAACAAACATCTTAAAGAGTTGTTTCTTTTTTAGTTCAGAAGTTTGAATGATATTTATTAATGCCTATTTCAATTCACAGGAGAGATCATTCAGTTTGTTCTAAGTAAACACAAGCAAGCTTTGACAGCTAGCTCCCTTCAAGTGACTTTGTTCATAAGCTGGATGATTTATAGACAAGCTTGCTTTCAAGATCTAGTTCATTTTCATGTTTGAGGGTAAGCTAAAGCACCTGTCCTTCACTTAGTTTCATACACTATGCTGGCTGGCCTCAAGTTTACGTCATATGTCTCTGGAAGGCATCCAGCAATACTGTTGTCTTATTATTTGCATCCCACACCTTAGTCCTTGACTGAAAATAGGACAAAGGTACCAGTACGCTTAGAAATATATTGTTTGCAAAAGATACCTGGTGAATACAGTGAATGCTTTTAAAGGAAGAACAAATCACTGGATTTGCAGGGTCATGCCATCAGATCTTTGTTTGAGGAGCTTAGAAGAAAGCAAACTACATATCCATGGGCATTATTGTATATCCAGCTCGGTTTGGTTTTTGAGTTACTGTCTTTTAAATATCTGCTGGCATTGCCTTTGGTGTAGTTTATCCATTTACTTTTGTGTTCCAGGGGAAAAAGTTATATGGGTCTGGGAAAACATTATGGTGATTAAATGCTGGCAGAATTTACAGTTTGGATGAACTGTTCTTTCAATGCAAAATTAAAAAAAATGCTAGTAACCTCAGCTGTCATATTAAGCACTAAACAGGCAAGACTCGTTTTCAGGACAACATCCGAGTTCAATTATTAACAGAGAATGTCTTTACACGCTGGTCCGAACAGGATTGGGATCTCTGTAATTATTATTAAGATTAGCGTGGGTGTTTTTTGGTTACATCATGAAACCCAGTGAAATAAACAACACTTATACTATATACTGTATAGCATATTTTCCATATTATATACACTACCATTCAAAAGTTTGAGTTCGGTGAGATTTGTTAATGGTTAATGTGGGAAAAAATGTCCCATAATCACAGGCATTCCTATCTGTAAAGGATTAGATTTCTCAGAGGACTCCTGAGTTAGCCAAAAAAAAATTGGCTAATTTTGACAGAGGATGTGTGAGAAGAACCCAGACTGCAATCTATTCAGATGGAATTAAAATCACAATGTCTGTGAAGCACCAATTTACCTGACCTCCTCAGGGGAAACTAGTCTAGTCTTGGGCTTTAATCTCATATCGGTTAGTCTGTGCTTGTGTTTGAATGTCTTATGGCTCTGTATTGGCTTGTTTTGGAAACTGAAACAAGAGAGAAGTTGGGCACAGATTGCTGGTGCTTCTTACATCGAAGCTATAAGACAATAAGTGGCTCTTTTCTGAGGACCTGCAATAACATTGTTGTCTGCCATCCTCATGGCTTCATGCAATACACCTCTCTTTTTCTAATTTTCTCTATTTCTCACTGTTTTGCTGCTCCTCTCTGCTCCCTGTCCCAGCATCCACTCCAGTACAGCTCCCAGCAGAGCACTCTAAAAGACACAACTTTGATTAAAACCTACAGCAGCACCGCCAGCGCAGAAGAAGGGCCCAAGCTATGACAACACAAATGGGCACACAGTCCCAGCCACACTAACAGCAAATTGGATTTGCAACAACTCAAGTAAATGAAGACACACTCCACAGCAACACTTAAATTAGTGTGCTGTCAGTTCGATGTTTTTATTTGTGTGTGAGAATTTGTGTTGCCATCTCTCAGCGAGTCTGGAGAACATGTCTTTAAAGTCTGACCAAGCTCATGTCTCATGCTTTGTGGCACCCATGGGCTGGTGCCTGCTTAGAAGAGTGAAAGAGCAAAAAAACATACAGAACTTTGCAAGTGTACAATCCTATTGTATATACTTAACTTGTAATCTATATAGAAGCATTTGTGTTCATGTACTTGCATATAGTATGTTTTGAACAAAAATGAAATTGAGTGACAGAGGATGAAAGTGATGAAGTCGGAAGGTGTTTGAGTCTGAATGCCACAGATATGTCAGCTCGGACTATTAGCCAAAACCTCTGCACCCTTCGCTAGGTAGAGTGATTGAAGTTTAGTCAGACTGACGTCAATGCCCCCCATCCATCCATATGCCCTGAGAGTACACAATGCCCCAAAAAAGAGCTGCCAAGCCTGGGGCCTGACCAAGGGCAACCATGCCACCCACTGGACCCCTGGGCAAGAGCCACTCACACCCTGGAGGAAGATGGGAAAATAGAGAAAGCGAGAAGGGTAAAGAGAATGAGGACAGGGAGGAAGACAGACAAGTCAATTGGAGGAGAAAGAGAGTGGATGAAAAATGGAAAGGGGACAGAGAGTGAAGATGATGGAGGGATAAAGCAAAGGAAAATGGAAACTTGTCGATAAGAAGAAAGCGAGTGAGTCAAATGGAGATGGGCTGAGTTATGATGGATGTGGTTTAAAGAAGGGAGGGGACATCACACAGAGTAAAAAGGGAGGGTGAGAGTGAGAGAGTGCAGAAAAATGCAGAACGTCAGAATGGATTGAGATGGAGACTGACAGACTTGAGTCAGTCAAATGGTTTAGGGCCTGTTTATGGCAACATATCCTGGCCAGAAATGGGCATGTCCCCCCACCACCCCCGAAAAAAAAAAAAAAAGTCTGTCATCCTTTGCTCATCCTCAATCCAAACCAATATGACTTTTTTATTCTTCTGTGGAGCATGTGTTTTGTAAGTCATTACAAAGTCATTAAGTCATTTATTGTAAGTCATCATTTATTTGTATTCCGCAGAAGAAAGAAAGTCATACAGTTTTGGAACGACATGAGGTTGAGCAAATAATGACATAATTTTTATTTATGGGTGCACTTTCCCTTGAAAGTGTCACTTGCAAGCCCATCTCAGAGAGGAACAGAGCTTTTCCAGTCACCTTCAGTAGTGATCAGTGTAGTCTCTGTTGCTCAGAGATCAAACTGTTGCCCACACAGCAGCTACAGGAAATGCCTCTGCATGCCATTTGTCCATGTGCCAACGGGCAGAGAGCAAAGAGGTTAACCTGAAGAGATTCAGGCACAATTAAAGAAGCGTGACCAAGTGTAAACACTAATGCCGGCAGTGTAAGTGGAGGCTGCAGGAGGAGGCCTACTGAATGAGGGGATGGTTGAATAATTAAGCTGGAAAGAAAAGTTGATGTCAAGCAGGTGTTCAAGGAGAAAGTGTCAGCCAAGCGGGCCGAAATGGGGAGAAGTGCTGCCACTGCAGTGTAATAATAAAGACTTAATTCAATAAGTGCTTCTGCATCGGTGCGCAGCAAACTGGCGGCCTGTCAGCTCCAAACAGCCCCTGTACTGTTCTTCAGACATGGAAGCACACGCACATACACAATAACATAGCTAAATGATTATATTCCTCCAGAATCCCCATATCTTTCAATGCTCTGCCCCTCCTGGTTTCATATACCACTCTCTTAGCTACATCAGCCCATCATGTCTGCTTTATTGTTCTCTCTTCTTTGTGTAGTGGTGGGCAACTTCATGTGAAAAGTGTCACAAATGTGAACATCTCAGTTTGCCTGTACAGCAATGTCCTGCCCTTTAGAGCATTCTCCCGAGAAGGAGTATTATTATTAATAATATTATTATATTATTATTATTATTATTATTATTATTAAAGAAATATTTAAGTTTCAGTGCAAGTGCTCATTTTATAATTATAATTTTATTTTATATTATTTTATTTTATTATAAGAAGTGGAAAATATTATTATTATTTGGGTAATCATACTACAAATGCTGTTGATTGAGCTTAACTTGTACTGAGAATAAAATATTCCTTTCAATGATTGATATATACACAGTTATATTTAGATTACGGATCCCTTATGGACTCATGCTGGATGAAAGGTGCCGTTTCTGTGGGTGGCATAGAGGCAGTGCCGCAGCAGGTTCTCTCCTGGCACAGTGGAGCTGGAAACGATCAGTTCTGCTCCATCTGAAAGCCGAATGGATGGGAAGCCGGACTGAGAGTGTTGTCTTGGTGTTATGTAAGGAGAAGGATAGAAAAATAGGACCTGGGTATGTTCCAAGGAGCTTCGTGAGTAACCTGCTCCACTATACTTCGTTGCTGTACACAGACACCAGTCCTGTTCCATCTGCAGGTCTCCAGCACGGTGGAGTGGCACAGGAAGAACACAGCGTGCCTGTGTGTGTGACCCTATGTATATACACAGAGCAACTTTACACACACCATGATGTTATCATTACATACATACACATGTCCTTGGCATACATGTTTATACATGTACATATATGCATAGTCCAAAATTTTTACCACACCTGCCAATCATGGATGAATTATATACAACACATAAGAGACATGAACATGAAAAAAATATTTCTTTTTTTCTGTAATTTGTATAAAATGTATGTGTGATTGTTAGATTCCTAGTGAAAATCATGCCAAGCTAGTGCATGTCAGCATCTCTATGTGTGGTGCAAACATACTCATAACCCACAGGGCCCCCTGTTACAGGTCATTAATCCAAATCCAGAACATATCAGTCTGGCCACGCTGTGAACAGTGTTCTGTCAGTCAGCGAGTCAGAAAGGAGCGATGCTATGTGTACAGACACAGCCGGAGAGACATGCCGGGGAGCTTATGGAATCAATAGCTTATATATAACCCTCATGACAGGCCAAGGCTCTCCTACCACTCACAAGTCACCAGCAGCAGGACAGCATGCTCCAGGAGTGAATGCCATTGATTTAGGGCACGACAGCACCCAGGCTAGTGTTCTACCCGTTGCGTGTGCTCTCCCTCTCCCTTTCTCGTTCACTCGTTTCACTTTATCACCTTCCACACCCACTTTTGTCTTTAGTAGACACACATACATAGGCGTAGAGACTCACCTCTTGTGATATAAGTGTTGCTTTACATTACTGTCATTCTGTTACATGAAACGTTGAGGACTTTAATGTATTCAGTCGCCTTGAGTTCTGATTGCAGGCCATAAAGCTTTTCCCTTCAAATGCTCCATTACAATCTATGAAAGGACAGGCTTGGAAAGGGACTACCCATAATTAATTTTGCATCACTGAATTAATTGTCTAAAGTGTAAGAAGCCAACTGATAAATTATTCAGCCATTTTTTAGCGTGTGTGTTTGAAGGGAAGATGGGAAAGGAGAGGTAAGAGCCATTTCAAATTGGAAAATTAATATTCATAACTTTTTTATGAAGTTAAAAATGGCTATCAATTCAAGGTTTAAAGGCGACTTAATGAACAGCCTCAGAAACAAGCAATTGCTGCTGGCTGTCAGGGATAATTCAGACAAACCGGATCTCTGATTCATGCCTAATCATTCGGGTGTTCTGGATTTATTCAGCTAAAATGGGTCCAAATTTTATCAAAACTCTGAAAGTGTAAGATGTGTGTTCTCTCCCTTACGGTAATTATGGAAATTATGGCAGTTCTGTTGATCTTTCTGTTGAAGCAATTCTTGAGCTATTTTCTTTCCATTTTTATTTAATTGATCATGTTTGGCAGAGTGGATCTTTACTTGTGAGCTTAAAACATAATCCAGCTAAACCAAGCTGTTTAAAACTAATGACAACTCACCAAATTCTTCATTACAGTGCTTGCAAAGCAAGAGTGTATTGATATTCCTTAATTATTCTGTTATTCAGTTTTCTGCCGGCCCAGCTGCAGCTCTAAAAGCTGTAAGGTCGGCAGTTTTACAATTGTATACCTTTTTTTTTTAAGTCTGTACTCCACTTGACTTACATTTGTTAGAATGTTTCATTCAAAATCGAGCCAACAGCAATAATATCATTGCAATATTTATATACTGAATAGCAGTCAAAATTCTTGAATGTTTTTTATTATTGTAAATTATTAATATAAATTGTATTATTTGTTTGCAGTAATATCATTGTAATATTTATATACTAAATTGTATGTTGAATTGTTGGGTTTGTTTTTTATTATTTTTATGGTTTGCTTAAACACATTTCTTAAAACTATGCCTCATATTCTCAAAACATTAAACACAAATCCATAACGTCTCACCCAATTACCCAAACAACCTATTTTCAGGTCAAAATGAAGCTCTACACTCAAAACCATTCACTCTTGCTGAAAAACCAAACTTTGTCCTCAGACATCACACACAAGCCCTCAAAAACACACACACTACAACATATTCTTACACACTGGTGAGATAAATTCAAAACAATACTACAAAAACAAAAAACAAAAAACAGTAATAAGTTGTTGCTTGTGGTTCTCCCCCTCAAGGAACATTTCACATGATGAACACATGTGTATACATTTGCACATTTTCTATTCCTTAATGTACTGTACAGTACAATACACCAAACAACAACAAAAAACATTCTGCCCCAGCATCACATCTTTGGTCTGGGACAGACATCATAGGCTATACTGGCCCTAGCCAGGCAGCGGAGGTAAAATCCTCTTGCATGACTGATCCACCCCTGTCACACATCAACTGTAATGTCTAGTCAGGCTTCTTTCATTCCATCGTCTCTGTGTCCTACAAAAATAGAAGTTCTGATTTTACAAAAGTACTTTTTACAAAATGGAAGCAGACAGAAACTCTATCTGTATGTAAGGGAATGTGATGCATGTGTTGTAACAGAGTACAGCTCTCAAAAGTTACAGTAGAGTACACTGAGGCACATCTACCTGTTTTCCTCCCTGAATGTTTCTATGATCGAGGCGATGGTGAAGCAACTTAAGTTTGGCTGAACTCATTGCCCAGCCTCCCTCATAGTCATACCATGGACAAGGACATGGTCAACTAGTGGAACAAATTTCATCTGAGACTCCTTGTCTCCTTGCCCCTAATCCTCATCCTCATCCTCCTCCTCTTTCTCTTCCTTCACCTCTTCCTCCACTCCTTGTCCTCGACCTTTTCAATCACGTCTCTCTGGATCCATTGTTCCAAAACTGAATGAACTGAATAGGGCTCCTTTATCTATCTATTGAAGGTTCTGATTGGTGTGTGATACATTTTGACTCTTAGTGTTTCCACATGGGTATTTGTGTGCTAATTGAGCTCAAGTTATGTTGACTTGAGTGAACAATATTGTATGCTAGTGCTTTCTAAATGACCACATGGTGTAAGCACTGAGAAATGTAGGGATTTGTGTGTAGAGTTTTGCAGTAAGAGTTCACCAAATCTGACTCATGTGTTAAAGCAGGGGAATAGTGTTTTCTGAAAAATGGCGTTATGGTCTTGAAGTTTTAGCTCAAAAGCCTGCTTATAGTGTTTAAGCAATCGAGAAAAACTGTAAAGGGATACTCCACCCCAAAATGAAAATTTTGTCATTAATTACTAACCCCCATGTCGTTCCAAACCCGTAAAAGCTTTGTTTGTCTTCGGAACACAATTTAAGATATTTTGGATAAAAACGGGGAGGCCTGTGACTGTCCCATAGACTGCCAAGTAAATAACAGTGTCAAGGTCCATAAAAGGTATGAAAGTCATCATCAGAATGCTCCATCTGCCATCAGATGTGCAATCTGGGTTATATGAAGCGACGGGAACACTTTTTGTAAGTGAAGAAAACAAAAATAACGACTTTATTCAACAATTACTTTGTCAACAGTCTCCTCTGTGTCTCTCCATATCACTGTATGCTGCGTATGCTCTTCTGTATCATCTGCGCCACAAATATGTGCTGTTTTCTTTCAAATCAAAGCTAAATACACATAGAAACAGCGCATCCTTGTGGCGCGGATGATACAGAAGAGCATACGCAGCATACAGTGATATGGAGAGACACAGAGGAGACTCAGTGACCTTGACACTGTTATTTACTTGGCAGTCTATGGAACAGTCACAGGCCTCCCGGTTTTCATCCAAAATATCTTAAATTGTGTTCCGAAGATGAACGGAACTTTTACTATTTGGAACAACATGGGGGTAAGTGATTAATGACAAAATTTTCATTTTAGGGTGGAGTATCCCTTTAAGTGTTTCTCACGCACAGACAACAATGACAACAACAAAAAAACATGCATATTTAATTTACTCAGCATCAAAGCCTAAAACTTAAGCTTATCTTAAACTTTAATACTATTCTGCCTTGCAAGCACTGGTGTTTCCCTCATGAAATGCAAATGTAGTTTTTCTTATTTGGGAATGATGGCTATATGAATGAATTTTCAAGGAATATAATTGAGCTGTGTGTCTGTGTGTGTGCACGCTGTAGATTTAGAGCAGGATTTGCTGCTGACCTCACTCTGAGGAGAGAGAGATGCATCAATATGATTTGGATATGATGATGTTGAAATGGACATGAAGAGTGTCAATTATTTACAGGTGATGTGCCCATTGAATTGGCAATGAAGTGGCCCATAAATTTCCTCCATCTGTAATCAACCCCTCAGAGAAAATAATGAAATAACTGCTGCAAGAGCAAGGGAACCGCTGTTCAGCAAAGCCTGTTTGACTAGGTGATTTTTAAAGGGGTGGCTAACTTTTAAAATGACATTGGATGGTGAAAACACATAAAAGTGCCCTGCTAAAATGGCCCTTAATCCTCCTGCTGTGAGGAACAATCTGTACTTCAGGTCCATAACAAAGGATGTATAGTTCAGACTAGGTATATGCCGGTATCAAATTTTCATGTTGCGATTTATTGCTAATGCTTTTATCACGGTATACAATATTATCACTATGTTGAAATTTTGTTTAAAAAAAGTGGTCATAATACAGTATATCAGGTTTAATAACTATTTTCTTATAACAAAAATAACTATACAATAAAGCAATACAGAAAAATATATAAAGTTAAAAGTTTTACACAGATTAAAGTGCAAAAGAAATATAAAGACCAATAGGTATCACTTTACAATAAGATCTCATTACTTAACCTTAGTTAATGCAAAAAAATTCACAATGAGCAATAGCTACATTTGCTACAGAAGTTATCAGTCTTTGTTAAAAACTCTTAGTTCATGTTAGCTCATTATATAACACGGTTGCAACTTTCGATTTTAACAATGTGTTATTAAATATTGGAATACCTAAGATTAATGAATGTTCAAAAGAATTTTTCATTGGCAGTTTGTTAACTAATGAATTAACTAATGTTAACCAATGAGGCCCTAATGTAAAGTGTGAATGAACAATAAAGAATCAGAACACTTTCAAACAATATAGTCCAGATTAAAATGTAAAAAAAAAAGGTTTGAAAATAAATAGCCTATTAAGTCTAAATATTTAAGTATTTGGCGCTATGATGAACACCACAGCAAATCTGGAAATCTTAATGGCTATTTAAATACATTTTTAGAAAGTAGAGCAGCTGCTTTATTTATGGGGTTTCCAGGGTAATGGCTGCATTTTCTGCAGTTTAGCGCCATCTGCTGTCAGAGAGTGAATGTGCTTTCATTCAGCGCGTCTCTCACATGTTCCCCCATGTGATTCTCATGTGTGCTTGTTTACATCAGAGCGCACAGGCGTCTTTCAAGCAGCTTGATGGGAATAGTATTCTTAAAATGCATTCCAAATTCTGAATAACTTGTAATATATAAATATTCACGGTATTTAGAAGTGCCCACGATAACAATATTGTGCATATTCATTACCGTGATATATCGCATTACCGAATACCGGCACATGTCTAGTTCAGTCCGCTCCTAAACATGAAAATCCTGGCATTATTTACCATAGATATGTATAGGTAGATTCTCTAATAGCAGCTGTTTCTATGGGCCACTATACTTAAGTCACCTGCCATATTGGAATGGTCAAAGCCAGTCCGTGAACACTTGAGAGCAAGTTGCCTGTGTGATTGCAACTGTATACATATATGAATATCGATGTTTGCAATAGACTTGAGCAGATGATTTTGCTAAACTAACACAATACAACAAGGCGAAGCCGTTAGCCTAAACTACATTAAAGTTATTATAGTTTAAAAAGATGAATGATGAACGAAGGTCTTACGGGTTTGGAACGACATGAGGATGAGTAATTAGAATTTTCATTTTTGAGTGAACTATCCCTTCAAACATTACATCATGTCAAGGTTTCCCAAACTGGGTTTGTGAAGGAACTGCAGGTGATTTATGAGTTGAATAAAGCTAATAATTAATTAAATAATAAAAATGTTGTTAGAATAAATCATTTTAAAACACTTGCTAAAAAAAAAAAAATATTTTATCTGTGTACCTGTATGTTATGTGACCATAACCAACGTCAGAGAACCACAAACATGCAAATGTGATACTTAATTAAAATATTTATTTTAAAATTTCAGGGGTTCTTCAGGTAAATATATTATGTGAAAGAGGATCAGATGACAAAGTTTGTGAATTTGTGCATTTTAATGTATTTGAAAGACAAAAGCCTTTGATATAGAAATGTTGAAACACTTTATTAAACCCAGAAGTGAATATTAGTAGTAGGCTATTTTATTAAGGAAGACTGAAAAGATGAAAAAGAGGAAGTAGGGAGAATCAATAAATTATGAATAATTTATTGCTATTGTGTAAATATGTAATCATGTAATCCATAAAAACGTAACTGTAGTCTAATAACAAGTATTTTTAAATGTAATTTAATCTAATTAAAAGTACTTAATTTTGGAATCTGATTATGCAATCCAGATTACATGTAATCAGTTACTACCCAGCTCTGTCTATGTTATTGACATTCTCTGACATCATTCTAAACCCATGTGCTTTATTTATTTATTTATTTAATTAATTAATTGTTTATGTGTAGAAAATTGACTCAATGAAGCATATAAAAACCTTTTTATTATTATGTATTTGTTTAACCTTGCTTTTCAGAGTTTGTAAATTAGAGTAATATGACTGTAGGCAAATGATGATGTTTATTTTTGGGTGAACTGTTCCTTTAATCAGCATATTCATTTTTGTGTGATTTTTTTCTTTTAACATTGGCTTGTATTTTTATTTGCTGAGGGCGCTGTCTGCCAGGGGCTCCCAATGTGCGTTTTTGGATGGACAATGGGCAAGGGCCCATTTGACTTAACTAGTGCAAAATTTAATTATACGGAATTATTTCTGGTCTGCTTGGTACCCTCTTTTATGCAGTTGTCTTGGGTGACAGGAAGTGATTTGGTGCTGGTCCAATACTGTGTCTCTCAACATTAAAATCAGCCTTTTGTTACACAGAGCAAATGAAGAGGGCAAGCCTTTGTGTGTGTCTGCATCTGAGTGTGCCTATACCATAGCATATATCAGTACTGTACTTTGTGTTCAGATCTTTGCATTTATGTCAAGAAGTCTGCAAACCGACTGAGCTTTTTTAAGATATTGCCTCTATCCTTGTAAACATGCGTGTGTTTATGTGTGCAGTCAAGGCTATATTGTCGTCTCTTTCAAAGGAGTTTAGTCTCATCACACCCCCTCCCCCTGACCTCCTATTTACCCTGATTCACACACAATAACATCAGTTACTTCTCCCACATCCCTCCAGCTCCAGAAATCTGCTCTCTGATGTTATTTACAGAAACACAGAAAAAAAGATGATTTCCCTCTTCTTCTTTATTTGTGATTATCTCGTGACAAAGACAATGAAAAACTGAAAGGAAATGAGGATCGTACCTACTGTTCCAGTGTCTGTTGGTAAACTACTGTGACAGATTTGGATGACATCTTTACCTGAGCTTTTGAAATCTGATTGATGAAGCTGATATTTTCTCTGCCTCTCAGGTACAGTCTGATTACTGTGCACTAATTCTATTTAGACACTTATGTAATAAGTTACTCACCAGTAGTATTGCAGACTTTTACCCATCCTCATAAATTTTGATCCACATTAAAGGTTGTTCCAACCAAGAACTGCCCACTTTGACGGGAGGGACAGTCTGGCCAATATATAAAGCAACCAACCACATATAAAATATACATATATTCATATATATATATATATATATATATATATATATATATATATATCAGATATAACGCTGAGAGCAAGGCAAAATATACTGGTCTATTCAAGGATATCTTGTATAAATGATACTAAATGTCTCAAACAACTCTTTGAATATCCTTCAAAGATTCTGTGTATGAAGAATTTTGAATCTCTGGAATGCCAGCAACTAGTTGCATTCAGGAACTTGGAAACATGACTTTGAAGTTTTTGCAATTATTGTTTGTTTAATTGAAATTTATTTAAATTTATTAACAAATTTTGTGTATTTCATTATATTCTTTAGTATTAGTCAGTTTTACATGGCGAGTAATTAGTTTTACTGAGACAATTTAATTAAACTTATATTGGATGGCATTTTAGTGGCATTTTATTGTTTGATCAGAACATTGTTCTAATTAAAATAATCAAATCATCGTTATGATGCATACTGTTTTGTCTCATCTTCACTGTCATTGACTAAATCAAACCCCTTCATTGATGAGATGAAACGTCTCTAGGTTACATGATATGATATGAAACATGATATGAAGTCATGCTGCTATGACTGGGTATGTTTATGCATAAACCCAAGTAATAATAATAATAATAATAATAATAATAATAATCTACGGACCATAAATTAAATATTTTGTTACTTAGTGGTGAAGATGAAAGAAGTATCCCTGACCGAACAGGGCTGGTCACAATTACATGTTCTCTTAAACAAAAAAGAGAAAAAGACATGATTGGTAGGAACCAGTTACAATTTGAAAATCAGTAATGAGCCAATCTTTTTTTTAGAGTGTAGCCTTTGTTAGGGGTTTTACATTAAAACAGCAGCAACAACAACAACAACCGCATGTTGTGTGAATTAGGTACTTTTTTATTAACATGTGAAACTGCAGCAAAAATGTCAGTGCTCTTAACAACAGTTATTAGCTGAATACATTAATAAATGACAATTGACATTGAACATGAATAAATACATAAAGAAGTAAAACACAAAATAAAAACAAAAAATAGGTGATGAAGACCAAGTTCCAGTGAAATTGGAGATTATGTGAGCCTTAAAAGAAAAAAGTGCTATAAAGTCATGGCATAATTTAATATTTTTTTTTAACTGGATATGTTTATGCATAAGCCCAAGTAATAATTAAACAATTCTAACTTCTAAATTCTAACTCTTATTTAGTGGAGAAGTATCCTCAGCTTAATAGAGCTGCTCACAGTTACACCATATCACCCTGTAGCTCATTGAAGCAAGGTTGAGCCTGGTCAGTAAATGGGAGACATCTTGGGAAATCAAGTTTGCTGCTGGAAAAAGTATTAGTGAGACCAGCAGGGGGTGCTCAGCCTGTGTGGGTCCTAAAGCCCCAGTATGGTGATGGGGACACTATACTGTAAAAAGAACCGTCCTTCTGATGAGATATTAAACCGAGGTCCTGACTCTCTGTGTTCACTAAAAATCCCATGGCACTTCTCGTAAAAGAGTAGGGGTGTATCCCCAGTGTCCCGGCCAAATTCCCTTCACTGGCCCTTATCAATCATGGTCTCCTAATAATCCCCATCCACTGAATTTGTTATATGTGTATTTACTCTATATCTATAGCTGGTGTGTGGTGAGCGCACTGGTGCCGTTGTACTGAGGCTGATGTCAGATCATCCAGGTGGATGCTGCACACTGGTGGTGGTTGACGAGAGACCTCCTCATATGATTGTAAAGCGCTTTGGGTGTACAGCAATACACAGTAAAGCACTATATAAATACCTCATTCATTAATTCATTCAAGAAGAGAAAAGAGCATGTTTGTTTAGAAAGTAGTTAAATTTGTATTTAAATTTAAGAATGAACACATTTACCTGTTGAGAGTGTCTTGACAGTCAGTGTAGTTGGATCACTGATCTCCAGAAAATCAGTAATGAGGTGTTTTGACAGTTACAGATTTGAAAAACAAAAAGGCAGGAAAAAATAACCTAAACTCTAACACAAATAACCATTTTCAGCATAGAAGTGATCTTTAAGATGCCATGGTTCTAAATAGAACCATTACTACATGTAAAGAACCTTCAAAGAACCATTTTTTAGAATGTAGATTTATGATAGGACTCAACCCCACATCTTTCTTGGGAACAATAAAGTACTGGCTGTGAAAGTCAGACTCCCTCTCGAGTGGAGGGATGCTGTGGAGGGTTCTATAGCCTCCTTTCTCAAGAGGATAGCCACTTCTTGTTCCGTCACCAGAGCCTACTTGGGGCGTAGCACAGTAAGTGTGACCCCATTGAATCGAGAACAGAACTGGATTGTGTAGTCTCTTTCCACTGTCTGCAGGACCCACTGAGACATGTTTAGCAGGTGTCTCCAAGCTGCCAAAAAGTCTACTAAGGGAACCAGCCTCTTGACACTGGGCTCTGGTGACTCAGTGCCCTAAAGCGGATGACCGGCAGAGACCGACCGGTCTGGCTTTTCTGGTATCTCCACTGGAGGATGTGAACCATTGCTACGTTTCTGGGCGGAGACTGGGAGCTGTGCTCGGTGGAGACCATTGTGCCCTGAAGCACTGGAGGTGGCTGAGCTGACAGACCGGCCCCCCCGAGGGCACTGAGGAGAGACGGGCACCATATGATGAGGTGTAGTCTGCTCTTCCCCAGAGGGGTCTGCCCTTGGAAGCGTGACGCTCTTGCCGTCAGGACTTCTTCGCCGAAGCCTTCCTAGAGAGAATTATGGTTCGCAGACCAGCATTCTTCCTACCTGACTTCGGCTTAGAGTGCTGCCCCAACCCATGAACTCTCTGCGGGGGAGCCCAGGTAGCAACACTCTTTTTCTGTTGCGCCTTTTATAAGTAGCTGGTAGATGGCTGGGGCTGCTCCTGCCCAGCAGCCTCTGAGAGCTGGATTCAGCGTGGGAGGTGCCGCTGGAACTCTGCTACCATTGCCTGCTCCCTAGCCTCCTGGAACCTTTCGACGACTGAGTTCATTGCATCACTGAAGAGGCTCGTAGGAGCAAGCGGGGCATCCAGAAGGAAGAACCTTTTGCAAAGCAAACTTCTTCAACTTTGTCAAGGTCTCTGAGCAGGTCAGCCTGGTATGCTAGCAACACAGCCCTGGTGTGCAGGCATGTGCTAGCCTGGCCCACTGCTGTGAAGGCTTTACACACCAAAGCCAAAGTTGTCCTATGCAAATTAGTGGGTAGCCCCGGAGCCTTCAGGGATGATGCTGGCTAATGGGATAGATAGCTGGCAAGTGTCTGTTCAAACCTAGGCATCTCCCCATAGTCATGCTGCTTCAGTCCCAGGATGTTGGAATAATTGGAGACACTGGGGCTGAATATACAAGCAGAGTATGGCATTTCACGTTATCTCACAACCACAGCATGGAGATCAGGGAAGAAAGGAAGGCTCTGGTGTATAGGAAGTGACTTAAGGCGCAGGAAGTGCCAGTCGATCATTAATTTTCCTACAGCCCTAGTCACCACCTCCAACAGCTCCTCAAACTGGATAGACTGGGGCGAAGAGTCTCCAGTCTCATCCTGGTCGAGGCTCACCATATCAGCCTCTTCAGAGGAAGACAGATAAAGCCTTGTGCCCTCACTCTTGGGGGAAGGAAACCGCAGAGCGGACCCTGGATCTGGTGGGTGAGGGTGAAGAAAGGGGCTTGCCTGTCTCCAACCCCTCCACCAGATCCATCTGCAACCACGAGACCTAAGTCTCCATTCTGCCTTGGTAGTCGCAGAGAACGTCAGATGGGAGTGGAGCCTGCACAGCAGCATGCGTTTGCAGTCCGCACAGTCAGCTGCCTTGAGAGCTGCACATGCATGCTCCACTCCCAGTCAGGTACTGCACAGAGTGTGTGCAACCCTCTAAGCACACCTTGGCAACAGAATCGGCATTGGCTAGTCATTTTTTTTTTTTTTTTTTGCACAGCTTTTTAAATGTCTGAAAGTACACTCTTAACATCAGTCAGTCAAGCATTATAATATGATATTATGATAATCAAGCTTTATTTAATGATAGAACTTTAGCAATTAGTAACTGATTTCACACATGCTTCAGGACACGGTCACGCAGAGGCGTTCCCAAAGCATTTCCGACGCAGCGTGAGTTCCTGAAGGGGAACAGTAACTAATTTATCCAAGAAGTCATTGAGCACAATATTTCAAAACTAAAACCTGCTCTTAAGAGCACCTGAAGGAGTACCAAACTGTATTTAAATTGAGTTATTCTCATTTCTTTCAAACCTTTAAGATCAGGAATTCATCACTTTTTTTAATAGGCCATATTAGTACATTAATGATGCTGCATAGTTAAACACTCTGCTGCTTAAAATATGCCAATATTAACTTCACAACGCCGTCTGTAGGCGCAATTCAGTGATTTGAGATTTGAGGCTCATTGTCTCTGATTTTAACCCTGAACCGCATTCTTAAATCTCTGATTTTAACTGTTCTGTCAAGATGAGCAATCTAGGAGAGTTTGGTGCTTATTCGGTCAGATTTTCTCTCTCAGTCTGATCTGGGCTCTGTTATTCTATTGAGCTGTTCTCTGCTCACACACTGATCTCAGACCGTTCCCATTTTCTCAAGCCTCGATTGCAGCCCTATACAGAGGTGAGGTCTGTTTTTTCCTGAGAGTCCTGACCCAGACTGAGTCTTACTTTGGCAGTCCTCACTCGACACGGCTGGATGGCAGTAAACCAATTCCACCTCATATGTTCTCACTGTTCTTTATCTAATCTGACCCCTCCTCAGGATTCCAGCACACCACATGATTCCTTTAAAAGGCTTAATTAAGGATCTGTGATTCAATCTCACTAATTGAATCATTGACGGCATGCAAGGCAATGGCTGTTCAGAGGTTGAATCTTGTAAACATCAGCGGAAGATGACTGTCAGAATAAAACTCAAAAAGTGAAGTGAGATCACAAAGAAATGACAAGGAGAGCTGTGTGAAGAACGAGAGAGTAGGTAAAACTAGACAGGAGGTATCAGAAGAAGATAAGATGGAGAAATTTGAAGACAGCGTAGCGAAATAAGATTCTCCCTATACCAAACTATAGCACACTTGAACCAGTGTTATCTATTTCATCCACTTTCTTTCCACTCCAGCACAAGGCCATCGTGACATACAACCACAGGTCTGATCCTGATATCCTCAGTGCTGTAAGACACACATAGACAGTTTCTGGTTGCATGTCTAATATGTAACTTTATAGCCGAGTGAACAATGGCAATAATTAAGCATGCTCTCCAAAACTGTCCTCTGTCTCTTGTATGTCGTATTTAAAAGTCTGATTTATTTTAGTGATATAGTTCATTCTGACTGTCCATGTAAATTAAGTGTGAAAAGCATTATAGATTAATTTAAGCATTTTACTTTTTTTATTACAAAATATTTAATTGAGCAATAAATATCAATATACACTCTAACAAATGCTGGGTTAAAAACAGCCCTTTCTGGGTAAATTGGACAGAACACATGCTGGGTTTTTTTGACCAAGCTTTTGGGGTTTTATACATTAAACCATTTGCTGAGCTGCTTTTAGACATAGTTTTAGACATTTTTTTTAATAATAAAAATGCACTCTAAAATCTATTTTATATATATAACAGTTCATATGCATTTTTTTTATGCAATGGCAAGTCAGTCTTTTACAATTATAAAATAATCAAAAACATTCAGTTAACTTTTTAGGATGTGACAGGAGCAGCAGAGCAGTCAATGGGAATCTGTGGGAAGAAAACTATCAGTAAGCTGTTCCAATTCATAAATGACAATATTATATATTCATGATTGAAAAGTTGCATCAAAAACATCTTTACCTTCTGAAATCTGGTCTGTCAGATATTTAAGTTTCAACCCATCAAACTTAAAGCGCGACCACAGCTGCATTGCTAGCTCACTGGATCAATAGCGCTCCTATTGTAGTCAGTATAGTTCACAGAAACTTTAACAGCGATGTAGCGTAATGTTTAAGCCCTGGTCACACATTTGTTTGGTGGGAGTGAAACTTCCATGGTGCTGCTGGTGCGTTGTTTGACTTGAGTGGAGATCCAGTGTGTTGGTAGAAGAGTTCTAAGCAGATGTTAGCTGTGATGTACATTTAAACAAAAAACGAAATAATTGTGAGACTACAGCAGTTTTCCTATTTGTAGAGTAATGTCCATAGAAATAGTGGAATAATTTGATAGGAATACAACCTAAATGTCATTCAGGAAGTTTTGCCTCAGGAAGGTTTCTCTCAGAACAAAACAGAACAAATTTGGCACAGTTTACCCAACATTGGGTTACACTGACCCAGTGCTGGGTAGATGTGTGAGGCAGTTCATCATTTGTATTGACAGTAAAAATTAGTTACAGCTGAGTTACAGAAAAACTACCCAAAACCTGGGTAAAATATTTAAAATATAACCCAACAAAATAATCAAGCAGGCTGGACCCAGCATTTTTTAGAGTGTATAAATCTAAATATTGCTGTTCTATCACTTTTTGGACTTAGTTGCACTTAATGTAAATTGCATATTCTTTAATTGAGATTTGTATGTTTTTGTGAAAACTAAAATCTGTGAAATGTTAAATATAAACACACATCTTAAATTTTTATATTATACACACACACAGTATAAGTGTAGCTTATCTGTAGTTTAACTACTTTAAATGACTTATAGCTTGGAAAACTGCAGTTTAAAAATATCTTCCCCATAAACAAATAAGTCAGTCAGTCAGACTGCTTGCATTACAATAATTGATTATTTAAAGGGGATTCTGAATATAGATTTAAATGGTTTTGGATATGGGTATCCATATGTGATGAAATATTAACTATTGATGAATAATTCTTGAAGAAAGACTTATATGTAAATTAGATTATGAGTCCTTTTTTTCCGAGTCGACAAATAACCTGGGTCACAACCTACTCAGGGAGGAATTGGAAAGAAAGAATGTGAGAATGTTTTCTCACAGTCCTTCATGCATGCATAAGTGTCCCAGACCTTGTGGTGGGAGGATTGCGTGCAGATTGGACACAGCAGGGCTGAGGAAGGGTGGCAGGGGACTGCTGGAGGCTCCATCATGAGGGCCTTTGTACAATTGTCTTAGGCAGGCTGTAAAATATTGTTGGGATTTTAAGATTTACCAGACATTTTCGACAGTGAAAACCATACAGGCTAGGTCATTTTGTCTTACGACACTTTAAATTAATGCAATAAATAAATAACAAAACTGCCCCCACATTGATGGATCCCGCTGTGGGAGAGTACCCATAAACCCATGCACTTGAATAATTCAATTATGTATGCTTGGGCAAAGCATGAGGATGTATGGGGATATGTAATTAGTTGTTATTTAGAATTAATAGATGTTTTAGTGTTATATTATTTAATGTTGTTTTGTTGTAAATAGTCTTTCGTTTGAAGTCACCATGATAGAGATTAGTATTCCCTCTGGTTGAAAACTTGGACCTTGTTCAATTTTAATTACTTCTCTCCTAACATGTGCAATCGTGTTATAAGGGTGGTAGTATTTTATGTTTAAGTACATTATTGTATTATGCCATGGGTCCCTATCAAATCACAAGTCTTATGTTTAATAAGGAACTAGTGCCACATGATAACTAGTGTAACATGATACTTAAGAAATTATTTGAATATGCTAATTAGGTTCTGAGTTATTATTGGTACTTATTAATAATGGTTATTATTACTATCAATGTTGAAAACAGTTTTTACTGCTTATTATTTGTATGGAAATTATGATACAGTTTTTTCTATCACTGTTTTCCACTGGGAGCCTGTGGCTTCATTCAAAGTGTTCATTGCACCACACTGCCCCCTCTCTGTCCCAGAATCCCCTTATCAGCATGGGCCAGGTTCCTGACTCCCTCTTCTCCTCCACACATCTGGAGCACAGCTGGAGGAGGGCATGGGTTGGGCTTCTACTGTCATCTCTAGCGCATCAACAGGATGCGAGGTGGAGGCAGGTGAGTCACGTATCTGGAATGGAGAAATAATTTCCCGTGCCGCAGATCAATGCAAGCCATTAAGCAGCTGTATGCCGTACTTTAGTAGGCGGAGGAAAACCAGCCTCTTGGCCCATATGCTTCTTGCAACTCCTATCTATCAGGGTGTCAGAGCTGCCATGCTGCACTCACTCTGAGCAGCAGGCAGGGGCCAGACGCAACAGGAGGTCCTTGTTTGAAAAGACGCCTGACTCTGCCAGAGATGGAGAGATGGATAGCGGAGCATGCAGAGGGACAGAGCAGATCTGTTTACCGAGAGCTGTCCAAATCTCCACAGTTAGTTTGTATTTTCTCTGCACTTTCCCTTGACTTCGCAGACTTGTTGACATTGAATGTTTGGGCCTCAGCAAGCCAATACTTAAACTAATTAGCTGGCTAATTAAGGCAATATTCCAATTCTGGGAGAATTTGGGTGACTTAAAATGTAAATCTCAGCCAAGTGGATAGATAGCTCGGAGATTGGCCATAAGTGAAGTTAACTGCAGGGCTGTGCTTGCCGTTTTCCCTCCAGTGGTTAATTGATTTAGCATAACAAAGCATGAACTGACATTTATTCATCACTGTGGCATTTGAGAATGCTTAAAATGTCCTTCCTCCATGTTAATGTTGACACAAAATGGATGTGGTATATGTGTGTGTTCGCTGTAGGCAGTAAGGCTTTTTTTTCTTCTTCTTTTTTTTTGAGGCATTGAATACCTTTCCTCTAGAAGTCCCTGGCTTCTCATAGATAATTTGACACTTTGTAAAGGTCTGATGACCAAAATGTTCCCAGCTGCACATTATAATTTAGTGACTAAAAGTAGCAAAGCCTTTCCCTCCATTTGCAGGGCTCTATAAGCATTGATCTATTAAGTTTATGTTGTGCGCTTTCAAGAGGCTCGCTCTGAAATCAAGTTGGCTGGGAAGAGACGAGCATTAGTAATCCATACTCTCTAAATGAGACTCCATTAGCATAGCACTTCTGTTTGCACCTGAAATGATTGGTTTGCAAGGCTGCACTAGCCATGGGGAACCTTGAGAGTCTCTTTCTTATGGCTGTTTTATAAAAAATGCAATAAAACCCCCAGGCAGAGAATTCCCAATGTGGCCAGGATCTGTCACTACGACCCACTAGTCTTCAACATCTGAGAATTGATTCAGAGAGGATGCAAGTGTTTATTTTCCCAAGTTTTAAGATGGATTGTACACACTCAACAGTACAGCAACTGTATATTTTTTTTTCAGTGAAATAGATTTTCAGTATCAAACACTTAATCTGCCTCTGTGATGCTTGCTTATACTTGCCACTGGTGACCCTTACCCTAAGTATTAAACGCTGACATATGATCAACATAAAATCATATGACTTATTTAGGATACACATACTATTCATTTTCTATCTGACCTCAGTTTCATCAATTTGACCCTTTGCTAAGCTCCGTCTTAAATCATTTCTTCTGTCATCATTTACACACCCTCAACCTATTTCAAACCTCTATGAGATTCCTTCTTCTGTTGAACACAAAAGAAGATATTTTGAAGAATATTGGTGGTAGCTATTGACTTTAATAGTATGGGGGGGAAATACTATTGAAGTCAGTGGCAACCAGCAAATTCATACAGGTTTGAAACAACATGAGGGTCAGTGAGTAAATTATACCAAAATTGTCATTTTTGGGTGGACTATCCCTTTAAGTTACTGACCAATCCTACTTCAGTGATTAGAAAAGTTTTTGTTCTTTTCTAATGTAAGTCTTTTGTGGATTTGTGAGTTTGGATAGTTTTAAACACAATTTTGCAGAAATTATACATAAATATGCTACATTGTGGTTGTCAGGTGACTTATAAGAGACAAAAGGTACCTAGAGAGGATTGTTCCATATATCCTTTTTTTTTTTTTTAAGAAAAACGATAGATAAAATCCTTTGTACTGTCAAAATGCATACCAGCTCACATCAGAATAAAATTCAATCATTTAACACTTAATGGGTACATTTTACTAAAAGTCACACTGTTCACAGAAATCTCATTCTCCAGTTCATTCATATGGGACATTCTCTGAAGGTTGTCTGAGTTTGCAACAGAAACCGAAGTGAGGCGGAACTCAGCATAAATGAAACAAATTGTGTTTTTTTTGTTGTTGTTTTTTTTTTTTTTAGATCTGATCTGTAATACTTCAATCATTCATTACATAATGAATGTCACACAGTTTGCTATATGAGGGATGAGAGCAAATATGAATGTGTTCACTTTATACAATAATGTGTGTACTTTATTTGGCATTTACAAAGTCCTTTGAATTGAGCACCTTAGTAACTGCTTATAAACACTCCGTCAACCACTTATAATACCCTAGCATCAAGAATATGAGTTTAGCATAAGCAAGCATTTCTTACTCTACAAATTAAGTTAAGCTTGCAACTCTATGTATAGTACATACCAGACATTTTGGATCTCTCTTTGTATGACAAAGTGATAGAGAATAGGCAAAACCTGGCTGCTCTATATCTCCATTCATTCCCTCTCTGCAATTTAATAGTCGGCTCCATGTAGTATGGAAGCCATTGGCTCGGCAGATGTTAAACTTTATGTCACTTGAAAATGGTTTTCAAGTGCATTCAAGACTGAGATCATCTAGCTGTAAAATGATTTGTTTTATGGTGCCGTTATCAGTGCAGTATTTTTTAAAAATGCAGTTTACTACACACTCACAGAACATAAGAAATTGTGACGAAAGGGATAAGGCACTGACTTTCATTGTGTCCTTCATAATAGTCAGATTTTTAATGTCTCCAAAATGTATTAGTGATACACTCTTTAAAAATCTGAATCTATGAATAAATAAATATGTGAAAAATAAAATCCATGACATCAAAGTGAAAGAAAAGGGAATGGTGGATAGCTAGAGGAGGAGAACAAGCCAGGCACAGGGGCATTTCATTGTGGTGGTCTGAATGTGACTAGTGTGTTCTGTTATGTTGTTTCATCCTTCTCACAGTACGGCCCTCTGCCAGCATTGATACTTTGTGTCTGGCAGCGGTCCCTCATCCCCCCTGGCTCTTGTATTCAAGGACCGAAGTCACCAGCAAGGAAGAGAGAGAAAGTGAGCAAGTGTGTGTTTTATTCCTTATGTCCTTATTTTGGGTCACAAGGGAGGGGCTCTCTCAGCTACTCAGCATAGACTGGCTGGAGTCTATTGATCAGGCTGGGAGTTCTGCCAACTTAGAGAGAAAGAGAGAGTGAGTAAAAGATAGAGAGCAAAAAAAAAAAACAGATAGAGAAATAGGGCAGAAGAGAAAAGAAAAGAAAAAGGGGAAAAAGCAACAGAAAAGTAAGGGAGAATAAAGCCGACCTGGCTTTTTTGTCCTGCCAGCAGAGGAGAGCTTAGATGAGTTTGTTTAATTCATCACTGTCTCATATTCCCTTGGACACCACTGGGACTGAGCTGTTCCTGGGCAGGGATGCTGTCCCATCCCAGAATGCTTTTGTGGGCCTTACCATTTATGGGGGACTCAAATCAAACTCAGTAGAAAGTTTGAGTTCTAGAGCAGTATTGTAGATGTTTCAGCTTCTTCATCAGATCTCAAAACGCATCTATAGATAAAGATACATGACCTTCTGAGGTCAAAAGAGCTGACCTTTATTCATAAAGATGATTCATAATGTCTCCCGCAACACCTTGGGTCTTAAAATTAGAAGGTATGATGCAGGTTTCAGGTTGCTGGAAGCCACTGCAAAGAGGCTGAAAAATGATGAGATGTATGAAAAAGATGAAAGAGATTTACTTCCTCAGGGAGAGAAAAGCAGTGTTGAGAGTGCTCCTCAGGACCAAAGCACAGCTCAGACTATAAAACATAAAAACCTATAAGCTGTCTTCTGCCACATACTACATGGAAAGAGAGGTGGGTGTGTATGGAACTGAGCAGAGGGGCTTGAACCTTGAACCCTGATTGATGAGGTCCAGTGGCTTCACATGCAGCCATGATATGATGCAGTGAGCGTATTTCATATCCTGTATGCTTAGTTTGAAAATTAATTATTAATCAGCAAAAAGGAAAGCATATCTGCTTGATAATAGGGTGATATTTATCTGTAATCTCAAACAGTTGTAAAGGGGGAATATGCTGGGGGAAACAATCAGCGGATACAAAATGTTATAAATTGCTGTGGTTTTGGTCTATACGCTTCAGTTTAATCTGCTTGGGATGATGAATTATTTCGGTTATGAATCCAAGGCGAAGCTAAACATAGCATTTGTACGAGGACTGTTGGAACATTTGCAGCAGACTGCCATGCTGAAGCTATTATTCAATGAATTAAAAACTAATTAGTTTCTGCTTCTGTGGTTTATTTGAAGAGTTATGCTCAGGTGTTATAAAAATGTATCGCGCTGTAGATTAGGAGAAGGAAAGATTTCAAAGATGAATTTTGACCCTGGATTTTCCGTCATCTGGATCTTGTGAACGCCACAAGCTTGATGACCAGAAGAGGCAGTTATTTGTAGAGAAGGTTGATGATATTATTATTTTCATCTTTCTTGAGAGGTATTCAGTGTCACACCATATCCACTTCTTTTCTGCCAGTGGCAAATAATAATTTAGTACAGAACACTATTTTAACATTTCTTTAAGTGCGGTTAAACAAAGGGTGATTATGAGAACTTTTGCCCCATGCTGACCTTTCAATCACACTTCCGTTAGCATTTTATTTATAATCAGTGCTAATCAAACAGAAGAAAGCACTCAGATGCTTGACAGGCCAAATCTACTGCTTTTCTATATCAACAGCAGTTGTCTTTTATAGCACTAAAAGTTCTTCTTATAAATTTAATAATAATACAAGATTATTGATAAGACAGGGGGAAATCCAAGTGCATTTCATGCCTTTAAGAATCTATTAAAACAAAATTTGATTTAATTTCTAAAACAGCACCTACTGTATACTTTAATAAAATAGTAGCAGTATATAATTTGATATAAATTAACGTAGAGAGTGGGATTCTGAATGTAGTCAGAATACACAACTGCTTTTGAAAGGCCAAATGCTGTTGAATGGAAAATGGTATAAGTGACACCGAGATGGTTGTATCACTACATTCACTTCAGATTTAAAATTTGATTTTCAGTCAGGTTAATGCATGTTAAATGATGAAACTGGTATCTTAATGAGCAGATTTGTTTTTTAATTTGGTATATTACATGCACTCAAAACATCACTAACAATGTATATATCTATATAGTAGTCTGTGAATTTGTTCAATAATTTTACAATAATATTACTTTTAAAATGAAAAAATGAAATAAGTCTTCAGAGTTTGGGAAGGAGTCAGGGGGCATGATTATAAAAATATGTTATTTATTTATTTACTTTTTGAATGAAAGTACTTGAAATGCAGTGAATTTGGGGGAGAGTCTAAATAGGGTAGTATAATATATATATATATATATATATATATATATATATATATATATATATATATTAAATTTCAATAAAGCTTTAATGCAAGTACAAAATGAAAACTTATTTTCATTAACACTGTTACCCTCTGGTTGTGGGGTAGGTTGTATTGGTAGTATTTGTACTCGACATACATTTACAAAGTTATGGGATATGTTCTAGATTTCAAAACAACTGTAATTTGTAAAGATGGGAGAATCATTTCAAAGTTGTAGAGAAGTAGTTACAGATGTTAATACAAAAAAAGTGTTACAACCATCCTTTCTCCCATGTGGAGTGTGTAGTTACAGTATTTATCAGCAGGTGCACACACGGTCGTTGTAACCAGCCAAAACTTGACCCCTTGGCTGAACTTCTTAGCATGTGCTTATGGGACCAGCTAGAGCAGGGCTGGGCGACTTTAGTCCTGGAGGGCCACTGTCCTGCAGAGTTTAGCTTCAACCCTAATCAAACATTGATTAGCTGGTTCAGATGTGTTTGATTAGGGTTGGAGTATAACTCTGCAGGACAGTGGCCCTCCAGAACCGAAGTTGCCCAGCCCTGAGCTAGAGACAGACATTCAGAGAAATCATACATTAAACAGGTCTCGATCTGCCAACCTCAGCCTGCATTTGAGTGTGACGGATGATTTTGAGCTCTGCGATTTAAGTGATTGTTGGGATGAATGTAGGTGTGCTCTGATAACATTAGTGCCATCAGTGAGCCCCCACCTTTCCTGACAGGCTTTCCTCCACAGTGTCCTGAGTCTCTGTGCAGCCTTTTTTGTCACTTGTACGTGACTGGTTCAAACAAGTCCCTGGCTTAACGCATCAGGTTTACCTAATAGAACCAGACTTCCTTTCTTTCCCACATCATTGTGAAAGTGAAAAAGTGAAAGTCGTGACATTTGTCAAGTATGGTAACCCATACTCGAAATTGGTGCTCTGCATTTAACCCATCCAAGTGCACACACACAGCAGTGAGAAGTGAACACACCGTGAAACACACACCCGGAGCAGTGGGCAGCTATATATCCAGCACCCGGGGGTTCAGTGCCTTGCTCAAGGGCACTTCAGCCATGGGTATTGAGGGTGGAAGAGAGCGCTGTTCATTCACTCCCTTCCACCTACAACTCCTGCCAGCACCGAGACTCGAACCTGCGACCTTCTGGTTACAAGTCCAAATCTCTAACCGTTAGGCCACAGCTGCCCCCAAAATTGTGCATTGTGCCAAAGCATGCCAGTCAGCCGTTGCGCTTTTGTGGTCGGGCAGCGTGGAGAATATTTGTTCTGTCCGCCAGAATGAAGGGTCAGCGGAGGAGGGAGAGCAGAGAAAATTGGAAACACAGGCGCAATCACAATGACAGCAAACGAGGGACACTAGAGAGAGACGGGAGTCCAGAAAATAGAAAGAGGGACAACGATGCGAGGTGAAAGGGTAGAGGCTGACAGATACCGGAGAAGGAGGAAGGGTAGGAAAGCGACAGAGGGAGGATAAAATATGGAGAAAGGATGAGGACAATGAGGCAAATCAGTCTCAGCTGAGGGCGCAGGCAATTAGAATAAAATGAGCTGGACCTTGGCAGAGGCCAAGCCAGGCAGGGGCTGATGGGTGAGAGAGAGACAGGATGAGAGCAAATATCCTGGTGATTAAAACTGAATGATTAGCCCAGTCCGTATGCACCATGAGCGCAGTGACGGAGGTCAGCTGCACCCTAAAGGGACAAAGTGTGTCTGACAGTAATGAGATCAGGCCTACTCAACTCCCCATTGGAGCTCCAATGGCTTTAATGGCCAACTTTGTCTCTGCACCTCACCGTTACTCCATATGTGTCATGTTTCCTTTTAATTCCTTTTCATCCTGGCACTTATCAAAACATCTTACGCTTTGACACAGGAGGGACAGTTATACTGTTTTACCACTGTCAAAACTCTCTTCTGACAATACAGGAAGAGCCAGGGTGAAAGAGAACTATTTAGGTTTAAGTTTCATCAATTCCATTCAAGTTTCATTCCCTCAGTTCATACATTAAAAACTGTATTTGGTCATGCTGCTGAAAAATGTTGATTATTTAGCAGCGTTTTTACTAACAGTTAGATGATCTCCAATACTGTAGAGCAAAGAAACTAAAAGTGTGATGTCACAATATTCTTCCCTCACTAAAACAACAACTGAATACACTGCAGACAATAAGTACAGCAGCTAAACTCATGCAAATCGGTCATTAATATTGCAGACAGGAAGGACGCTGAAACAATTCACAGTGGACAGGAAAATAACAGCAGACCACCACAAAGAACATGGCTGGCCTCTGGAGAGGACCCCTCATCGGCCCCGTGTGAGGAATGTTTTGAGTGAAAGTTGCTGATGTGGTGTTGTGCTTTCCTTTGTGGAGGGTCTGAGGGCCGCGGGTGGTCATTAGTGGCAAAACACTATGCTAACTCGAACAGGCCGATCACTTTTGGATCACTGCTGCTCTGGGGACTCAGATGGAAAATGGAGCAACATGGGGAGGACTGAGTGCAGCCTGCTATTCAAGCAGTCCGGAGGGGACAGCTCAATCCCAAAGGCCCTGCACTTGAGTCTCCATTTCTCTCTTTATCACTTTGCTTTCATTCTGTTCCTCTGGACAAAGATGGGCCACCTGTAGAGTCCTCAGGGCAATGAGCATTTCTATGTAATCAGCTAGTAGCTCAGTATCACTATAATCATTCACTAAAATTGCTTTTGTACATATGATGTATAAGGCAAGCATCGCTATTACTATTTGTTCTTAGGGTTTGGGGGTTTTAAAATCACAAGCAAAGTCCATAGAAAACATAAGCAAAATCCCATAGATGTTTGTCAAACTTTGCTTTTCTAGTTAAAACTTACAATTATATGAATCAGGAAATTAATTGTAATTTAAAATAAAAAGTATTTATGTATTTATTTATTTATTACTTTGGTAAACACCTAGCAACTACTCAGAGCAATCTTGTAACCATAAAGCAATGTGATAGACAACATTCAGAACACTTCAGTAACAAAATAAACTAATACCCTGGCAAACTCCCACAACCCTCTTTGCATTGTGATGATTAGGTTTTACACAAAAAGGGTGTTCACAAATTCATAAAAAAATGTAGAAATCTGGTTTTGCGTGATATTCACCCTTGGTACTGAAAACATAGATACTGGTAGTTTCGGCAGTTCAACATGAGCTCTGAATTCTAAGGTCCTTGGAGAAGCCTGGTCGTATTCTCAGAGAAGACAGAGAAACCACTCTCTCAAGGGTTAACTTCTCACTTGTCAGATCTCTGAAAGAGCTTTGCTAAAGTTGAGCTTCTTGGGCACTGGAGCAGTTAATCAGCTTCTCCCTGTAACGTCTTTGCTGCATGGGTAAAGATATCATCATTCCTTTTAGAAAGAGCCAGCCAGGCTAACACTGTTTCACACAGATTCAACAGGCAATCGTACAGAACAGTGGGAAGAAAAGAGGATGGTAGCCTAAAGCTGTGGTTTTCCAAATTTGTTCGCTTCAAGACCCAAATTTTAACATAATCTGACTAAACAAAGTACCAGAATTATTTGTTGTACAAAATTATACAACAATTTTACAGCATTTGATAAAATTTTACAACAACTGTACAAACATTGAAATGTGTTGAAATTACTCTGGTAGGCCCAACAATATGCAAAATTAATTAACCAGGTAGGAAAAATTGAATGTTTTGGTTTTCAAATGTCTCCCATTTCAAGGTCATGACACCCCCCCCCAGAACCTCTAGTCTAGGGCTCTAGCCAATCATTCCCTCCAAAGCCAGAAGCAGAAGTCGAACCTAAGCCCAGCTTGATTGATTACAGAAACACTGTGTTGTAGGGATCAGCATGAAGCAGTGCCAGGGATAAATTAGTGAAGGTCAATATTTGAATGTTTGACTTGTTTATACATAGTGATTTAGCAGATTAAGACAAAAACATTGCACATTTTCCTTAATATGTGTGATGAAGTGCTTTCTGCTCCAATCTCTCTCCGTCTGGCTACCACTTTCTTTTCTCTTCCTTCCCTCTGTTTTGTTCAGGAGGATGGTATGTGTCTCTCTCCATAGGCTGTAGGGATTTTATTTATTTATTCATTCATTTTTCAGCCTGAAACTAAACAACATATAAATACATTTATTTAAAAAATAATATCATCTTTCCTTACCGTAAATGCTGATCAGTGTTGTTGGCACATACCTTAATAATAATGAATAATGAAAAAAAAAATGTTAAAATGAAACATTGTCTTATTATGTGGATGAATTATGGATTCATTTACCGTGTTAAACACTGAACACTTAAACACTGAAATTGTGCTTGACTTTTGCAACACAGGAGGTACAGTAGGGAAAAAAACGTCAAAATATGACTTGTGACAAGTTCATTTAGTTTAATTTTATTATTGAAGCTTGTAACTTTTATCATTGTTCAATTAAACAGTGAAACATTGTTTTCTTCAAAGACAAAGCTTAAATTTTTTTAACTATTCAACAATTCTCTAATATAAAGCTGAAAGAAAATACTGTTAATGTTTTTTTTTTTCCTCCACAGTGGTTTTTCAATAGGAACGCTTAATACAATGTTTTATCCATTATTCGCTAGTTTAATGTGCCAACATTGAATCCTTTTTTTACATTATTCATCAGCTTTATGTGCCAACGATGCTGATTAGCATTCATAGAAAGACTAACGGATTATAAAGTTGGAGGGGTGGTGTTTCTTGTTTAAAAAATAGGGGGCTGACTAGGAAAAAAATAATTTACAAAAACTCGATAGACTGTAAATTGCAGGCACAGAATCCAAAAGAGGGTGTGAACAGGTCAAAGTTGCCCACAATGAGACAGAGAGGTCAAGATGGCAGCAGTACATGTGGTTTGTGTACATGAGCCAGAAGGGCATGAGATGAAGAAATAGAGGGGGGAAAGCAATCAAGTTTGACTGCAGTAAAGTTTGCTCAGTTTTTATTGAAAGTAGAAAAATAGCTACACCAGACACCTGCAGAGATGTTTCTGACGGCTGGCCGCAGACAAACCTCCTACCACAGTGTGTATGCTCAGACCGCTCCATCAAACCTTAGCTCCTACCTTATGAGTGACTCATCATTACTGTGTGCTAAAGAGTTCAAGGCACTGTGGGGACAAGGCTGCTGCCAACCAGCGCGATGCGAGTCCTGCTGCTCCTCGCTCTACTGGGCGTCAGGTGGAGGACAGGCGGTCGGGCTGCTGTAGTAGTTGACAGTGGCGGTCAGCGAGCCCTGGGGGAGAAGACGTCCTGCGGGGGGCAGATGGGGGTTTTATGGCTCTCCATCAGGACAGGTGGGCCGCTGTCACCCCGTCCCAGCAAGCAGGTGGCCTCTTCCCCCCTGGAGGTCACCTTCACACACAGCGGTGCAAAACCTCCTTGCAATACCACTAACAACGCTTACAAACACACCGTTATTATGACTAGGAGTCCCAGGGGCCTTTTGTGACTAAACACTGAATGTTAATTAATTCATAAGTCGTTCCAAACCGGTATGAATTTAAAGAATGTTGGTAACCAAACAGTTTTGGTTCCAAATGTCTTCCATTGTATGGTCAAGGATATAATAGGAACAGAAATTCCCTTTAATGCTGTGTTCTGCCCCTCACAGCCATCCAGGTCCATTACCAGTTCTCATTGTTACCCAGAATATAAACCTGATTCCAAAAAAGTTGGAACACTGTACAAATTGTGAATAAAAACAGAATGCAATGATGTGGAAGTTTCAAATTTCAATATTTTATTCAGAATACAACATAGATGACATATCAAATGTTTAAGCTGAGAAAATGTATCATTTTAAAGGGAAAAATAAGTTGATTTTAAATTTCATGGCATGAACACATCTCAAAAAAATTTGGGACAAGGCCATAAATTTCATGGCATGAACACATCTCACTTCTTTTATAACAGTCTGCAAACATCTGGGGACTGAGGAGACAAGTTGCTCAAGTTTAGGAATATGAATGTTTGTCCCATTCTTGTCTAATACAGGCTTCTAGTTGCTCAACTGCCTTAGGACTTCTTTGTCGCATCTTCCTCTTTATGATGCACCAAATGCTTTCTATGGGTGAAAGATCTGGACTGCAGGCTGGCAATTTCAGTACCCAGATGTTGTAATTGATACAGTATGTGGTCTGGCATTGTCATGTTGGAAAATGCAAGGTCTTCCCTGAAAGAGATGACGTCTGAATGGGAGCATATGTTGTTCTAGAACTTGGATATACCTTTCAGCATTGATGGTGCCTTTCCAGATGTGTAAGCTGCTCATGCCACACCCACTCATGCAACCCCATACCATCAGAGATGCAGGCTTCTGAACTGAGCGCTGATAACAACTTGGGTTGTCCTTGTCCTCTTTAGTCCTGATGACATGGCGTCCCAGTTTTCCAAAAAGAACTTCAAATTTTGATTCGTCTGACCACAGAACAGTTTTCCACTTTGCCACAATCCATTTTAAATGAGCCTTGGCCCAGAGAAAACACCTGCACTTCTGGATCATGTTTAGATATGACTTCTTTTTTGACCTATAGAGTTTTAGCCAGCAACTGCGAATGGCACGGTGGATTGTGTTCACCGACAATGTTTTCTGGAAGAATTCCTGAGCCCATATTTTGATTTCCATTACAGTAGCATTCCTGTATGTGATGCAGTGCCATCTAAGGGCCCGAAGATCACGGGCATCCAGTATGGTTTTCTGGCCTTGACCCTTACACACAGAGATTGTTCCAGATTCTCTGAATCTTTGGATGATATTATGCACTGTAGATGATGATAACTTCAAACCCTTTGCAATTTTTTCTCTGAGAAACTCCTTTCTGATATTGCTCCACTATTTTTCGCCACAGCATTGGGGGAATTGGCGATCCTCTGCCCATCTTGACTTCTGAGAGACACTGCCACTCGGAGAGGCTCTTTTTATACCCAATCATGTTGCCAATTGACCTAATAAGTTGCAAATTGGTCCTCCAGCTGTTCCTTATATGTACATTTAACTTTTTCAGCCTCTTGTTGCTACCTGTCCCAACTTTTTGGAATGTGTAGCTCTCATGAAATCCGAAATGAGCCAATATTTGGAATGACATTTCAAAATATCTCACTTTCAACATTTGCTATGTTATCTATATTCTATTGTGAATAAAATATAAGTTTATGAGATTTGTAAATTATTCCATTCCTTTTTTACTCACAATTTGTACAGTGTCCCAAAATTTTTTGGAATCGGGTTTGTATATCCATTGATCATCTCTGTCATCCCTGATCACACTGTTGCTTGCTCCTGTGACCAGTAAAGCCTAATTAAAATAAAGTTCTGTCAGTAAACCAGGAACAGTTGTATAATTACAGTGTGCGTGAGGACATCATAAGCAGGCAATGTCACAGCCCTAACGAAGGAAATAAATTGACAACCAGACAAAAGCGTTGCTTTACAATGCCCCTCTCCTCTGACACACAAAGGCAGTCGTAAAATGCAGCCAGGGGAAAGTTTAATGACAGTCTTAAAGTGTCTGGCCCCTTTTGTTACTTTCACTGCCTTTCCCTCTACATGACAATGGAAACAGCATTCTCTTTGCTCTCTACTCAATCTCTTTAGTTGACTTTTGCTTCTCTCGATCTCCCATTCTTGTCTGTTCTCCCTCTGGAGACAAGTGAGTGACAGGTTTCCCCCTTAAACTGTGCATTGCACTACTGACAGACATACACACATCTCTTGCACTAAACTAATTTGTGGTGGGTGTGAGAATTGGCATTCCCACAATGCCTCTGCGTAGACGCTTGATGGCGTGTGGAGCACAAGGCTAAATGTCAAGGAAGGATGTTTAGTTCCACAGCCCATGATTTCATCCAGGCAATTTCCATCATTCAGCTGTTCAGTTTTCAGGGCTGAGTCTTCAGCCCAGGCTAGAGGAAGGCAACCTTTCTCACTCCCAGGCCAGAGGTGAAGATGCCAAGACCAAAGGCTGTATAAGGCCGTCCAACTGCTGAGCTGGTGCTTCTGACACAGGGCACATCTTTGTTTCTCAATCACATATGCTGGCTTTCTTCTCCAGCTTACATGTTGTTTTATTTAAGGGATAGTTCACCCAAAATGAAATATATTTCTCTATTTACTCACCCTGTTCCAAACCTGTAGAATAAAACTTGTATGCTGCAAGTCAGGAAGCCTATGGTAGCTTTGTGTGGAAAAACTTCAAAAAATTCAGTGATAATCTTTCCTTTCAGTAGAAGCGTTAGTTTCATTGTTAGATAATGCTGTGACTGAATCATTGAATCATTCAGACATTTTTTAAGACTTGAAACACTGCACAAAGCATACGGACCACTTTTATGACACTGTATGATTTGTTGCTTTTGAAGCTTAAAGGCTCCAAACCCCATTAATTATGCAGTAATTGCATGCAAAAGAGCCACTGGTACTATACATTATTCAAACTTTTGTGAAGTTGAGTAAATGACTTTTAGTTTTTGGGTGAACTATCACTTTAACAAGCTGGAGGAGGCATCTCTGTGCAGCTCCAGTAGGGAGCCCACCGCCTGTGTGTTTCTCCTCCACCAAGGAGAGCTACGATTTAAAGTTGAGGGCTTCTCAGTGGGCCTGTTAAAATGTACCTGTGTGGAGGGTCCGTACTAGTGGGCCTGTTAAAATGTACTTCTCCGTACTAGATGGTTGAGATAGGAGAACATTGTTTGGGGTTGATGAGGTTTTGAATGTTTTATGTTTTGTTTCAATATTGTTGTTTTTTTAAGGGTACAGAGGAGCAATGAGTGGTTGATATTTCTGTATTTGTTTCCCTCTCTTTCTATCATTTTGTGAATGCAGTGAATGCAATTAGTGACAAAATATAGGATATTTTTCCACAAAATAACGGATGATTTTTCATCATGGCAAAGCACACAATATGATGAAAATACTATCATGGGGGACTCGAGTCACATAACTTGACTTAGTGAATGCAGTGAATGCAATTAGTGACAAAATATAGGATATTTTTCCACAAAATAACGGTTGTTGACTTGACTTTGACTTGATATTCATGACTTGAGACTTGACTCGGACTTGAGTTAAATAACTCTAAATAACTTTTCTTTTGTTTACTAAATATCTGTTTGTTTTTGAACGCACCGCAACCTAACCAAGTGACGCAGCAGGCAAGCAGAGAGAGCTAACGTAAAAGCATGTACACAGTGTTGCCAACTAAGCAACTTTTTTTCTCAAAAAAACACCTAGAGACAAATCTAGCGAGTGCAAGGTATTTCTTTCCCAGCGCGCACACACACCTCTCTCTCTGCGTCTGATTTGTTCAGCAAGTGGCTGAGAGGAGCAGCGCTTTTTTACAAGATATCCGGTCGCTTCGAACTCTTTTTTTTACATGCAAATATAGCCGAAATCACAGCACAGCCATTTTCTTTATCTTATGTGTATTTGATTTCATTAGATGACGTCGTGATTATGAATCAGGATTTTTGTGCAGATTAAGGGAGAGCTGGTATGTAGTCTTTATTGGCCGCTTTTTAGTCACTGTTTCATATTCATCCAGTTGTCTTTTTTTGCTTATGTCAGCTTTATTTTTTATTGTATTTTATTTTATTTTTTGCAATAGCTCTTAGTATTTGCATGTGTACAGTGTCTAAAATTGGTCTTTAGTGTTAGACTTTGAGTGAAAAGCCTATGGATAGTTTTTGGGGATGCAAATAAATATATTGTATACACACACACACACACACACACACACACACACACACACACACACACACACACACAGAGACGAAAAAAATATATATATATGTACAGACTTGTGAACCCAACCATGCATACACAAACAAATAAAACAAAAAAAACAAACAAACAACAACAAAAACAAAAACCTCAAAATTGCAAGCACAACCATGCACATGCAAACAAACCAACCATGTTTACATAATCAAATAAAACATACACACACATTCACTCACAAATATTAATAAATCACACTCACCTAAATCACCTATCTCTCTCTCTCTCTCTCTCACTCTCACTCACTCACACTTGGACCAATTTTAGTTACATTTTAGGCTATATAGTTTAAATTTGTATTTATTTTTAGATTTTTATTGTATTAACAACAGTGGACAAAATGCATATTGCAATTTTTTTTGTTGCAAATAAAATTTCCGTAGGCCATAACAATTGTACTTTTAACTTATTTTAATATATGAAGTCAGTTAAATCATCAAACATTTGTATGACTTGGCAGTGACTTGCTTGACCCAAGCTATGACTTGACTTGAATTGCTTGACATAAGCAGTGACTTGACTTGACTTGCTTGATTCTCACAAAAATTGACTTGGACTTGCTTGAGACTTGGAGGTTAAAGGGATACTCCATCCCAAAACGAACATTTTGTCATTATTCACTTACCCCCATGTCGTTCCAAACCCGTAAAAGCTTTGTTCATCTTCGGAGCACAATTTAAGATATTTTGGGTGAAAACCGGTAGGCTTGAGACCGTGCCATAGACTGCCCAATAAATAACACTGTCAAGGTCCAGGAAAGTGTGAAAAGCATCGTCAGAATAGTCCATCTGCCATCAGTGATTCAACCGTAATGTTATAAAGTGACAAGAATACTTTTTGTACACAAAGAAAACAAAAATAACAACTTAATTCAACGATTATTCTCCTCTGTGTCTCTCCAAATCAGCGTAGCGCCACAGAAGAGCGTAAGCCGCCTGCGTACTGATCAGATTTGTCAAAATGGCGCTATGCTGATTTGGAGAGACACAGAGAGAGGAATTGTTGAATAAAGTCATTATTTTTGTTTTCTTTGTATATTCTCGTCGCTTCATAGCGTTACGGTTGAATCACTGATGGCAGGTGGACTATTCTTACGATGCTTTTCATACTCTCCTGGACCTTGACACTGTTATTTACTTGGCAGTCTATGGGACAGTCTCAAGCCTACCGGTTTTCATCCAAAAAATCTTAAATTGTGTTCCGAAGACGAACTAAGCTTTTACGGGTTTGGAACGACATGGGGGTAAGTGATTAATGACAAAATGTTCATTTTGCAGTGGAGTTACCCTTTAAGTCTTGAGATGTACTTGTGACTTGCACATGTGTGACTTACTCCCACCTGTGCTCAATACGCCATTGCTGTAACATTACTGTAAAGTGCTACAAATTATGCATTTACAAAAAAAACTGTGAAAATGAACCAGAAACATTCATGAACACATGAAAAATCAGTAATTGTAATAATTTCTTATTTCAAGCTTACAGTGAAGACTAGCTTTATGTCTCACTGTAGATCTCACAGCAATTTCTATCAGTTCATCCTTGAAAAAGGGGCTTTTGTTCTTATATAGAACAATCCCATGATGTTCTCATGAGTGTGTACGTGTGTCTGTTTGTTAGTGCACAAGTGAATTCTGAGACACCACTGACTGAGCACTGATCCCTGATCTCCAATTAAGTGTGCATCTCTTGTGGGGCGTGCAGGAGGGTGTGATTGATAAGTGAAAGGTGAGATAGACTCTTTGATTTGCTCTACCAGCCAGACAGAGATACAAGCTTCTCCAGATGACCTTAGACCCCAGACACAAATACACCCTATCTAACATTCTCTTATAGATGACTACACTCACTTGAGCTTTCTACATCTGAACTTACAGTAGCTGCCAAGCCGCTTCTTTGTTTCTTTCTCTCTCTTTCTTTCTTTCATCACTTCACTTTTCTTGCAGCATTGCATTACAGATGAATCATAAGGCCATCAATATTTAGCTGTCTGAATGTGTAGGGTGAGGGATTGATGGCTTTGGTCAGCAGTGTGGAATGGACACAGCTCTAGGTGGGTGAGTGAAGGCCATGCCCAGGTGGATTCTTCTCTAGATGATTACCTTCACTTTGTATATTTGCAGTGTTCGCATGACAGAACAGTATATTCTTCAAACATTTAGATCTAGTCTTCTTCTGATTCTTCTGCTGTTTCTTTCTTTTTTTTTACTTCTCATTAAGCCTCTTCTTTTGCTTCTTCCTCTTTTTTTCCTGTTTGGTTGTCTTCTTTTCTAGTTTTTATCTTCTTAATTTGGTGTTCTTTTCCAGATTCTTCTTCTAATTCTTCCTTTTTCCCTTCTTTGACCCCTTCTTCTTCTTAGTTTTTTTCATCATCTTTTTCTTCAACTTTTTTTCTCTGCTTATTTTGCCTTTTTCGTTACATTTTTCTTCCTAGTGTGCCGTTTCTGGTGTTTGTAAACTTTGTACTGAGTGAAATTTTTCTTCTGACCCTAGATAGTGTTGGAATGTTCAACATACAAATACTGCCAATATTTGCATCTTGAATTGCAATATACTTTCTTTCTAACATTGATTTGCATGCTGATTTGACATTGGTGTTTTCTTTATTGCATTTGTTTAATCATTTTTAGCAGCCTTTACATTGCAATGAAGAGATCATGTTGTGTTTATTGTCATGCACATCCAGCAGGAAACTATTTACTTTAAACTTTAATGCCATTCTGTTGCTGCCATGCAAACACTGGTTTTGCCTTATTGAAATACAAATCTGGAAGTGAAATAGAGAGAGAAAAAAACACTTTAGTTCCACTAATGACATCCCTGATGTCATTTGAGGATAGGCAGTTGGCACAGTGACTCACAGACCGTTCTACTTCCTGTTGTAAACATTCCTGGAGGAAATCTTGGTAGTTGTGCGTGTGGTGCTAATGCATAACATGACCACCAGAAAAGCTGCAGAGAATGAACATGGAACATAGAAGCCTATGTGAATATGTATTTTGCTCATTACTAAGCAGTCTGATGCATAATCAAATCAGCACCATAGAAACGTTGGTAAAATTCTAGCCTATTCCAGTTCTGTGAGGTTTCCACAGCCACGGCAGTTTAAGATTTAATTGCAAGGCTATTCTTAGCAGCAATGCAGGAAAAGCTCTGGAGGGTTAAGATATTTGCAAGCTGCTACGCAAAATTAGGTAGTAAGCAATTTCCGCACACCCATGTTTTATTGATAGTACAAAATATCCTCTTCACCAAATGTCATAATAAGTACCGGCTGCAGGAAATCAGACAGAAAACAGCACGCTCCAAGCAGAAGAGAGGAGCAGATAGATCTCATTTATAAGAATCCCACTAGCTATAAGCACTAAAACCAAAAAGCGCAGTCGCTGTTCATTAAAATGAGCAAATAACACTAAGCTTGTGCAGTCAGAAATATAATAATAAAAAGTTTTAATCAGGTTTAGGGATGTCAGTTTAACATATTCATTTAGGATGATTAATTATAAAGTAATTATGTGCTAAAAAAGTAATGCTATCTATCATCACATGGTTTGTATGGAAATTTCACAAGAAGGAATTATTCATATATTATTGGAAGCACCACTTTCATCTTTTTTCTACTTCCATTTTTTATACTTCAAAAGCCGAAATTTCTTTATTAATTATGATAATACGTAAAATGTGTAACTCGCTACACATAAACACATATTTGTACCCATGTCCTGCTGTAACATCGCTGGTCCTCTGAGATCAGGAGATCTTGGACAGCATTTTGTCAAACAGTCGAGAGAAATGAATTTGGTTCCCAGTGGAAGCTGTTGGACAGGGTGAGAGAGGCAAGTTTGAAGAATGAGGCCAATGTAGCGCCCACCCCACACAGACACAGCTTCTCGAGCCACATCGACCAACGCTTTGATGCCAGCCTATTCTGTGATTTATTCATGCACGCCTGCCTGCTCTTCAAAAGCTTTAATTAAAGCTGGCTACAGTGTCATTCCTCAACAGAGAGAACAGCCCAGCAGGCCTGCTCGCTAACACCGTGCACTACGGAACGGAGAATCGTGTAGTCCTATCACTGATAGAGCATAACAGTAACTGGATTCATTTTCGGTGGCCTTTGAACAAGATGTATGTTTCCCATTCATTTCCTCATTGGAGATTTAAAAACAATCCATCAATAATTGACTAATACACAACATGGTTTGGAGCAAAATGATAAAAATCAGAGAATAAGACAAATATAAATACTTGTTTATTTATTTATTTTTTAGAGAATGACCTATGCGTCCCCAGCCTGGTTTCATTGTTTATACATAGGCATTAGTACGTAATGTTTACAAGCACAAAACATACATTTTTGTACGTTTGGGCTGATGCTCAAATGTACAATTCAGACATATCACAATGTTTAAAATGTAAAATTACCACGTATTTATCTTTTATGTAATCAAAATATGTATCAATGATTTTTAGAATTTTATGGATAAACAATTTAGGTTTTTAGATCACTTAATCTAAACATAACCATTTTTTAGCAAAAAAAAAAAAAGATATAAAACATAAAAGACCGAAACATGCAGGGAAATGATGTTTAGTAACAGTTTAGCATTAAAAAGACTTTTTGTGTGAGTTGAAACAGAATTTAAGTTGTTGATCACTGAAATTATTATCCAGATTATTATCCCGATCTTCTTCTTCTTCTGTTTCAAAAGAACAGCAATTTTTATTATAATTTTGTAACAATGTAAAAGTCTTTTTTGATCTTTTTACCACCACTTTTGATCAATTTAATGCATCCTTGATAAATGAAGTATTATTTTCTTTAAAAAAAATAAGTTTATTCTTACTGACTTTGAGTGAGTTTTGCTGATTAACTTTTCTGGCTCTGTTTTTATTTATTAAAAAATTATTAAAAACATTTCTGATTGGTGAATCTATTGAGCTGCCTGCCACAAGATTACAGGTAGTGTAGTTCAGGCTCGTTAAAGGCTTGAAAGTTAAAATCAGACTGATTTCATCACTTCACAACCTCATTTTAAATCTGACAAATTATTTTCCATATGGGAAAAGTGAATACCATTTTTACTTTGGAACCCACGTATTACCATTGCAGTCTCCCTTTATCTGTCTGTATCTGTCTCTCTCAGGTCTGAATATCAGTGACATCACTGAACTTCGCTTCTACAGAGGCCCCTCCCCCCACCATCTCTTATCCTACCCCATAGATCTAGGAGTGGCGAGACACTGTGTGAATCACTGTAATTTATATTGTTTTTAAATTGTCTCGCCTTTTTCCCATCATGATAACCATGCCAAGAACATCTGTTTTGTGCTGGAAGAGACGAGCATTGGTTCACAGGCAATCAGATATGAAAGAGAGAAAGGGAGCGTTTATAAACTCATCTGCCAGAGAGGTCACACTTAGCCTTTACTGTGTAACATTGCCTTTCCAGCATTCCTTAGTGTGATTTTGAGTGAAGGTAGCTGCACAGTTGAGCATACAAGTTAGACTTCTTGTTCTAGTGTGTCTTGATGTGAAAGTGATTCATTTGATCATATATACAGGAAAACATTAATACTAAGAAATATTACAATTTAAAATAACTGTTTATACATTTAAAATCTAATTTACTTCTGTGATGGCAAAGCTGAGTTTTTGGCAGTGATTACGTCAGTCTTTAGTGTCACATGATCCTGCAGAAATCGTTCTAATTTGCTGATTTGGTGCTCAAGAATCATTCCATATTTTCAGTGTTGAAAACAGCATACATAATCTATATAATGTTTTAGATTGTACATTTTTATATTATAAAGAGTGTATTATACGTGTTATAAACCTTAGTAGTTTGGTTTTGTTTGAAATGACTTTAAGATACTTGGCATTCGATTCGATTTGCACATGGTTTACATTGAAGCCGAAATCATTTATTTTTGTTATTCATTATAAACTCAAACCTGGGTGAACCGTGTGTGTGTGTGTTTGTGTATGTGTGTGTGTTGAAAGTTGTGATGCATCACTCTTCCTGAGGCTGTCATTATGACTTAGGGGTATGTTATGCTGAATGCTGATTCAGTAGAGACTGACAGGCTGCTGTGTGTGTGTGTGTATCCAGAGCAGATGCCCATCATCTGCTCTGGATACTGTTTATGCTTTCTCTCTTATTCAGAGTGTGTGTATATTTTGTGAGTAAGCACCGATGAATATCTAGGCATGTATCAGTAATTATTTTATATTGTGTTTTGAGGTGCACATTATATGTTTGCATGAATGATTCTGTGTTTGTGAGTATCGGTGTATATGTTTATAAAAATGTCAGTTGGTGGTAGCTGGCCGTTAGAAGTGATGTCTGAAAGCCTGATGTGTAATTGATGACAGCACATGCTCATTCCCTTCTGTGGAGCTTGGCTTCAGCCTGCTTACCTCCCTGATCTTTAGAAGCTCACTTGCTTTCTCTCTTTCTCACACACATATACTCACAGGTTGAGAGCAGAGAAAAACAACAAGTGTTGCATTAATCAAACAGCCTCTTCTTTCCAAGGGAATTGTAGCACTTTAGAGGAGCTGCCTGGTCTGCTGCTTTAGTAGCACTGGATCACCCAGCCAAACATTTCACTCTCTCTAATGCGCTTTGATGACTTTTCTTCAGCATAAGTTACAGCAATCATAATTCAGATACTTTGCTTTTGGATGCATCACGCTCAGAGCTATACAGCGGTCTCAAAATGTTTTTGGACACTTAAGCCACACTTAAAAATGTATGAATGCTATTGCATTAGAGAAGAAAATATCAAACCAAGTGGCAATTATTTTACACCAAGATAGCACAAGCACACTTTTCACAAGTAGAAGTTTTGGAGTTTAAAATGATGAAACAATAGATACACTGTTCTGAGTTTAGACCAAGTGGAATCCAGAAACAGACATTTCTCAGACATTTTCAGTTAAATTCATACATTTTTAAGTGTTGTCCAAAAACTAATTTTAGGGCCTTTGGACAGTATAGTCAAGACACTTCCCACATACTGCCAAGGGAAATTATCAAAGTAGTACTGTGGATGGGTTACATTTTATATTTGCAAAATGAAAGAGTTTACTTTATGGTTAAATTGTTGTCACACTGTTCTTTTCCCCTGCATTTATTAAAATTTTCACAAATTCATTTGGAATATGAGAAAAATATATATATTTTTTAAAAATGTACATGACCTCTCTGAACTAAATACGTGGATGCTATTAGCTTTGGTAAATGAAGGATCTCTTGAGATTCTGAATAAGCCCATGTGCAGATTAAAGGCCGAAGCTGATTATTCTCTCAGCTAACCTGTTGAGACTGAATCACAGTAAATTGTTCTGAATAAAGGCTTTCTGCATTTCCATATTAATCTGTCACGTTTAGGCCCTTTGAGACACATGGCCCCTGTCATGGTGCTATGATAACAGAGTAGTTGGCATTTCCCTGCAACATATAAATATGTATAATTCTGATAAGTATAATTGAATGGCTTATGTACAGTACACAGAGAGTGAGACAGAAATCTCACAAGCTTGACCCGCAGTCTGTCTCACACCCCAGAAGATGGCCGTGCACTCCTTCAACTCTCTCAAATTGAAAAGTGGTGCATTAGGAAGGTCTTTGAGTGGATAAAAGCAACATCAGGTAAAATGTGCTCACCACTTATAAGTAAGGTACAGAGACCTTTGACCTCCAAGCTTCACCCCAATTCCACAAGCTTTTTCCAAGCTAGAGATGGTCCTGACCCCTGTGAAATTTCAGCTCATGAATCTTTACTCATTCTTGTGTAAGACAAGGATCCATTATAAGATGTTATTGTTTGTTGTTTTATGTTTCTCTCTGTAGGTACATGTTTCTCTCTGTAGGTACATTTAGGTTGACCATGGTCTCAGCAAACACTTACAGTAGGCTGGCTGGAGTGTGCTATATTTATTGTGTAATTCAAGAACACATTTTGTTCCTATGCCTGTTTACTCAAACATAATAGGCAGGAACTAAATGTGTTTTTGAATTTAAAAATGCCTTGAATTTATGGTTTAAAGACATTTTTTAATCACAGGCCTGTCCCCAGTTACTATACAGTAATGCTGTTTCTTCTACATCTTACCACTAAACACTCAAAATATGCATGTCCCCCTCCAGCCTTTTCTGATTTGTTAATCAGTTTTTACTGATATTAATGTGTAATACTGCATAGCAGAAGTTAAAATATCTATTAGCATTCCCATTCATTTCTTTGACTGGCACATGACTCACTGGAGGTACACCATTTGAAATACATGCCATGTGACTAATCATTTTGTTTAATTACAAAATTTACCAGCAGGGGCACATAGACAAACAATTTATAAATAACTTAGATGGAATAAAAGGACTCTTCTTGTAAATTAGTGGAAAAAATAATAATTGTGCTATATGGTAATGTCTGTTTTTGTTTTTGGAGAGATTGAAATCTGATTAGGGTTATTTTAACTCAAGGTCCAAACTCTTTCCTCCAGTGTCTTCCTTTCTGTTTCCTTCCTTGTATCTCAGGCTCAATCCCACAGCAGGCATCACAGTGAGCAGATTAATGATTTAAACAGTGCCGACATGGTCCCAGGCTCACCAAGAAACCAAAAGAGAGAGAGAATGAATGCGATGCAGCAGGAAGTCTTTCAGAATGACATTAACACAGAAGAGTCCAGCGCATTGAATGAAAGCAGCAACAGGATGAAGATGACATGATAGAATGGGAAACAAAGAGAGAGAGAAATAGGAGACAGGATTAGAAGCAGAATTAATTAGTGTTAAGGTCAGCACATGACAAATTGTGGTTTTATAAAAAGCGGGAATGAAAGCAAGATGGGCAAACAGACGTAGCAACTACCCATGGCACTTGTCAAATTGGTTGAGAGAGAACGAGAGAGGATTGTGCATGACAGATTTTGAATGGCATCTCTAATTAAAAGGTGCTGTCAGGGGCCAAAGTGCGGGGAGAGAGGGGCCCCATCAGCCCCTGAGACTCGTCCCTGGAAATGATTGATGAGCAATTGCAAGATAAACAAGACGCCCCATGAGCTAAGCTGCAAACTGATGTAGTAAATAAATATGCACCAGAAAGAAATGATAAAATAAACAAGACAATGCAGGCAGACAATGACTTTTTCCTTTTCCGTTTCCAGAGAGGCAGCACTGTTCGGGTACGTTAGGAGTATGAGTGTCTGTATGTGTGTGTGTGTGTGTGTGTGTGTGAGAGAGAGAAAGAGAGAGATAGAAGTACTGTATAATATGTTTGCTGCTGTGCTGGGCTAAAGTGATGGCTGGCTAACAGATGCTAACAGCAGCTGGTTTCATGGCTGAGACTTTGCTGAAGCACCTTAACTCCCACACTCCCAACTTGCACGCAACAAAACTGCAGCCTCCTGGGACCCAGCCAGACTCTGTCAGCCATAGATGCACCTTTATGCGTGCACCTGTAGCTTTTTACTAAGCTTGCATGCCCTCGCAGTGTGTGTGTGTGTGTGTGTGTGTGTGTGTGTGTGTGTGTGTGTGTGTGTGTGTGTGTGTGTGTGTGTGTGTGTGAACGCATGGCCAAGTGCGACTGTGTGTTCTTGCGATGCCTCCTTGCTCTGCAGTTATTAGTTGTTGGGAAACGTGTACTGTCATAAAGAGAAGCGAGCTGGGAACTCTTCAGATGCATACACGGTATCATTATCAACCAGAGGGCAGTGGGATGGTAAAGTGAGAATGAATTATAAATGGAAAGTTGAGGATGTTCTCGCACATGTTTTCCCCACAGGACGTGCTCCACCGCTCATTTGCATCAGCGAGGCGCTGCTGGTCGTAGGTCTATATGAAATATTTCTTATTTCTCTCTCTCCCCTGACAAACAAAGCCGAGTTTTAGTATATTTAAAGAACAGAAAACATGAATAGAAAATTGACCCTATTTGAACACGTTTAGAAAGGCTACACATGGTACGACTGGGGAATAAAAAAATGGCTACTGGTAATAGCACTTTCTTAATATGCTTTTTTTTTCTGGTCTTAATGTATGATTCATTGCTAGATGTTTGTTTGTGTTTTAAATATACAGAATCACATTTTTGACTTTTGTCTTAATGCAGTAAGGCCTTGCAGACTATTAATCAATGTTAACCAGGTTATACATGCATTTAATTACCATGCGCAGTAAGACCAGGGACATATAATAAGAAAGTACTAAAATCTTTAATGTATTCAGAGTTTTGAAATTGCTAGAAAATCGCAATGTAAAGGTCCACTGGGATGCATAAAGATGCTCTAGAGGGTCCATTTTGCTCTAGAGGGTGCATTTTAAAAATGCATTTTAAAACATAATAAAGAAAGGTAATTTAAATGATAAGTAATATCAGTAAAGTAATATTGTGAATTATTAGTGCAATTTAAAATAATACTTAAAATAGAAATGTTTTGTAACATTATATAAGAAGAAATCTTCTTATATAAGTAGAACTTTTGTAGAAGTCGCTTTTGACCAATTTATAGCACCTTAATAGAATTAAAATAAAAAATCATCAGTGGCTCCAAATTTTCGAACGAAAGTGTAGAAGTTACACATTAAGTATATTCTGAAAAGCATATGATTCGTCTTGTTTAAAAAAATGCTGAACATATTTCAGATTCTGCAAGGGATATGTACATTTATGAAGCAAAACTGTAAGTCATTACAGAGGTAATATGGGTTTCAAATTCCATTTCATGGCAACTTCAAGCCTTTTTTAAACTCTGCATGGCCATGAACATCTGTATACAAGTGTGTGAGGTGTGTGTACAAGTGTGTGACCTGTATACACTGGTGCACCGCTTCTTCTCTCTTTGCCTTGAGTCAGCCTTCTTTGTACTTCTGCCGAATGAGTTCCACAGCACTAAAATTTCTCTCCCTCTCCCTCCCCACCCAACCCCATCTTCTTTCTTTCTTCCATCCACCCCATCTCTTTGCTTTTCCCTCACTTCTGGATCTAGGCCACAGAATGGGTCGATGATCCTCTACAATAGGAAGAAGGTGAAGTACAGAAAGGACGGCTACTGCTGGAAAAAAAGGAAAGATGGGAAGACCACGCGGGAGGATCACATGAAGCTCAAAGTACAAGGAGTGGAGGTGAGGCCATTTGTCTGCACCATAGTGCACACAAACCCATCAACTCTCTTTGAAATCATTGGGGTGCAAATAATGGGTGCACTTAAGAAAAGAAGCCCGTGGTTTTGTGGTTGTTGTTGTTGCACATGCACTGCAAGTCCCCAAGTCAGCTCCAACTTTTTCTAGTCCACATTTGAGAATGAAAAAATACACCTCAGCAGCCCGAGTTTAGTTTCCCCTTGATAGCAAACAAAATGGAAGCAATTGTTTGTACCTTATTAAGCTCGGGATGTTTGCTCTGCTCCAGAGTGCCGGCATTAATCTTCCCCCATGCTGGGAACCACTGCCATCACAGGTAGACTGCAGGGCCCTTTTTTACTTTTCCGCGCCCTGGCAAGGCCCCGCTGTGTATGTGTGTGTGAGCACTCTTTGATTTATCTCCACTCATACACACATATACTCGCTCACCAAACAGCGTGGGTGCTTTATCCAGAGTTTTACTCTTTTGTTTTTTGGTGTTTGAACTGAGGATCTATCATTTTGTATTGTGTCCTCTGGATAGTTGAGCATGCTGGGGTCATGTGATGTTGTTCTGCATATGCGAACCCAAACTCATATTATACATTCATATAATTGAAAAAATCACTTTGAAACACTTGCCAAGACGTGCATTTATTCTCTGCCTGCTCTCTCTTTGTGTAGCTCTCATTAGACAGTGAACAGACCTCACTTAACAACCAAATAATTTTTTGGCAGTGCATTTTCTGACAGCAGATGTTTCAGAGGAAGTTTGGAGTTTCCACCATTTATCCATTAAATTTACAAGCTTTACCACTTAAAGGTATAGTTTGCCCAAAAAAATCACTCATTTTGTCCAAACCAGTACGATTTAGCATCAAACACAATGATTAGCAGAATGTTGGCACTTCTGTTTTCCATACAATGTTGGGAACAGATTTTCAAACATAAAAAATGGCAGAACATGCTTTGCATTTTTTTTAATTATTAGCTAAATTAACTAGCAATTTCTGAGTGTTTCAAAGTAAATCCTACACCAATATTTTTATTGAATTGCTTATTCACATACAGTACAAGACATGCAACAAACAATGACATTTGGCAATTCTTTGGAGACTGACAGCTCATGGCAGATGTTTGTGGCTTGGATGATTTTGCAGATCATCTCTTTTTGTGTTCCACAGAAGAATGAAAGTCAGTCAGTAAATTATGACAGAATCTTTATCTTTGGATGAACTGTCCCTTAAAGGACATTTGCAGTGGTAAAAGTTTCTCAATGTATCAACCAGCAGTGTCTTGTAAAGTTCAGATATATGTGAGAAATGCTACAAAGATCTTTATAGGCCTCTGTCATCTCTGACCCACACACATGCTGAATTCTACTAAAAGATCTTGTTTGAGCTGAAGTAACTTTGAGTTGAACTCACTCACTGAGCTGAAGAAACACTCAAATAAACCCTTCTCTCCTTTCTTTTCTCTCTGTCTCTTTTCTTTATATCTCTCATCCAGCACCGCCTGCTGTCATCTGGCAGGCTTATCCTCTAACATGCCTCCATATGTTTTTTCCTGTGTAAATGGCTGTGGCTTACAGTGGGCTAATTTAAGAAGGGTGGCAAGAAGGCTTTGGGTACTAAGGTGGACTCAGCAAAAAATTGCATGTCTGGCAAGCAGAGAAAAAAAGAGTGCACAGTGCGAACACTTCCTAGCTTGCAGCAGGCGTAAAGGGATAAGACAGAGAGAGTTTAGAGGAAGGTCCAAGTTGTTCTTTTTCTCGCAGTAAAATGTAACCACGGCTTGCTCTGGATAAAATCAGCTGGACATTCTGATAGAGAATACAGGAACATTTCCGTTGGTGTTTCATGCAAGAATGAAAGTCTAATGGTTTGAAATGACAAATGGGTGAGCAAATAATAACAGCATTTAAACTGTGGGGGTACTGCTGAATTAAGTAGTAGTAGTAATAATAATAATAATTATAATAATTGAAAATGTTATCGATTTGACTTCTTATTAGTTAACATTTAGTTGTTTTTTTTATACATAGTTTTTTACCTCAGATTTTCAGAGGTAAAAAAACAATATAAATACTGTTCAGTTTCTTCCACAGACCATTCGTTTTTTATCTTTACACATCAATGTATCATCATGAGCCGCAGGGTTAAACTTGGTTTTGTTTGTGTATGTTTTTTGACTCTCAAAGCCGTGACTCCCATCCACTTCCATTATATGACTGACAGACTGGAACGGTTTGAGTAAAAAATCTTTGTTTGTGTTCTATTGAAGAAACAAAGTCACCTACATCTTGGATGCCCTGGGGGTAAGCAGATAAACATCAAATTTTCATTTTTGGGTGAACTATCCCTTTAAGGTACAATTCTCGCTATTAACAAACCATTAACTACAAATTTTACCTCACTAAGCTCCTAATTTGCTGCTTATTAATAGTTAGTAAGGTAGTTGTTGAGTTTAGATATTGGGTTAGAGATTATGTATTTATATTTATAGCCGTCAATTTGCTCCTTGTTTGAAGAACAATAGTGAGCAGGAAAATTTAAACAATGGACATTTTTATTTGAATAACTGAAGAAATGATCAATAGATTAATTTGTTCTCAAAATGATTTTTAGTTACAGCCCTATTTTTGAGTAAACTATCACTTTAAGAAATCCCCCTCTGTGTTTATGAAGAGACTACAGTCAAATGGCCACGTCTCCATAGGTGAAGTATAATGAGGCCGCCAGCAGCGATTGGACACCGACGGTCCTGTGTTTCTCTCCTCCCGCTATGAGCAGCAGTATAATAGGGGAGCGGCCATTCAGTACGTCCTCCCAGCGCACCCCAGACCGAGCGAAGAGCGATCAATCAGAGCTGTGCTCTTCAGGATAATAACCTTGCCCTATCAGTCTGCCTCAGACCTGTTTACTGCAAACGCAAATAAATGATGTGACCTTCACCTTCAGAGCTGTTTCACTGAGGGCTTTTTCTCCAGGAGGGGTGTGTGAACGAGAGGTGTCATATCGTGTGGTCTGTGTGTGTTTGAAACAAGGGCTGGTAAAACTCTGTGTCTCCGGGCTACATGACAATTCCTTTAAGTGGTGACTGTGGTGCCTACCCAACCTCCTTCACTCTTTCACTATCTCCATTTTCTCTCTCTCTTTCTCTAGAACAGATGAACCTTGAGTACACAGTAAAACTCCTTGTTCCCTAAAATTGGAGCAAGATGTGTGTTACAGCATTAGTACTTAACAGGGCGTGAAATAGCAGCCTGGCTTCCTGATGTCTCCCCATCACTTCAGGTGAGAGTGTAGACGATGAGATAGATGAGCTTCCCCCCTTCCTCCTCTTGATCATTCCCACAATGCAACAGGGCCACCAGAAAAAGGCATGTCTGTTACTGGCTATCTAATTTCTTTCCTGGTTGTAGTTGACATCTTCCTTCTCTGACCCTCAGATGCAAAGGCCTAATCAGGAAGTCAACCACCCGTGTTCTCAGTGCACAGCAGACTCATCTATATTCCTAATAATTCCTGGTTACCTAAACGCTTTCAAGGATTTTAGAAGGTCTTTCTATTACATGGCTTTTTAGCACCATCAATTCAATGGGTGCATCTGATGAATGATGTTGCAGGACAAGTGCTGAAATGTGGATAAGTTAAGTGTGACATACACAGGTAGCTGTTCTCAACTCTTTGTGTCTGTGCTGTAAATTCTGGCTGACTTGAGGGATCATTAAAGTTCAGTTTGTATTTGTGTGGCACTTTTTACCAAGCATTGTTCCTAAGTTCCAAAGTAGCTTTACAGGAAATTGAGAAATAAAGAAGAAAAGAAAATAGTGCTTTACAAGCCCCTAGTAACAAGAAAAGCTCCCTATGATTTTTATTTTATTTCATTTTTTTATTTTTGGATTTGACATCTGGGCTTAGGTTAAAACCTTAGACATCTTGTAAGGACATAAGGGGGACATCCTAGCTTGACAGTCATGCATTATACATTTTTCAAGCACAAGAACTTTTTTTTTTATCAGATAGAATTTTGATATCAGAGTTGAGACCCCAGATTGACTCTGATCTAATTCTTTATTAACAAAGTACATTAACAGTTAACGAAGAGGTGGTTGAGGAACAATGCTTACTAATGTCTATTTCTACCTCTAAATCTGCTCTTTCTCTCTCTCTCTCTCTTTCATTATCTGGTTGATCAGTTCCCCTGTCCTGGACCTTATACTGTATTTGTTACTATTTTAAGCAATTCATTATTTTCAAGGTAAACTTTAGTCACTTTCAGAATTTGTCCTGTTAAACTTTAGTCACTTTCAGAATTTGTCCTGTACACTTTTCTAGTGTTTTTTGGAATTTTTCCTGTACACTTTTCTAATGTTTGTTGAAAGGAAGACAGTATATGTTAATTGGGTCATAGGATGCGATTTCAATTTTTCCTTTCTCTTTGGAGTGTTACAAGCTCTTGATGTATAAAGAAGATCTGTAAAGTTCCAAAGACTAGTATCTCAAATCCAATGAGATATTCTTTATAAAAGTTAAGAGTCAACCACGCCCTCCTAAAACGGCTCATTCTAACACACCCCCACATGTCTATGTCATGATGTGGGAAGATTTCCATAATGCCGGCCAAATGTTCACACAAAGAAAGAAGGCATAACTGTTATTCTCGCTGTTGCTGCTGCTGCCATGTTGTGGAGACACTGTGTGTTTCGCTGTGAAAGCGAAACTACTTTGTTTGGCCTTCCAAAAGAGGACATAAATAGAAATCAGTGGTTAAAGGTATACTCCACCCCAAAATGAAAATTTTGTCATTAATCACTTACCCCGGAAGTGAATCTAATTTGTTTGGCCTTCCAAAAGAGGACATTTATGATATTTTGGATGAAAACTGGGAGGCCTGTGACTGTCCCATAGACTGCCAAGTTACACTGTCAAGGTCCAGAAAAGTATGAAAGACATCGTCAGAATAGTCCATCTGCCATCAGTAGTTCAACCGTAATGTTATGAAGTGAAAAGAATACTTTTTTTAAGCGAAGAAAACAAAAATAACAACTTCATTCAACAATTCCTTTGTCAACAGTCTCCTCTGTGTCTCTCCATATCACCGTATGCTGCGTATGCTCTTCTGTATCAGCTGTGCCACAAGGATGCGCTGTTTCTACGTGTATTTAGCTTTGATTTGAAAGAAAACAGCCTCCCGGTTTTCATCCAAAACATCTTAAATTGTGTTCCGAAGATGAAGAAGCTTTTACGTGTTTGGAATGATATGGGGGTTAGTGATTAATGACAAAAAAACAGTTCAACCCAAATATTCAGATGTGTGCAGCGCATTTTACAGAGGACGAGGACTGTTTCCGGGAGAGTAGCCTACAATGCCGGTGTCTGTTTCTGTAAAGTGGGTCAATTCCAGCTTTTCAAGGACAGTCTGGCACTTCTTACTCACAGTCTGTAAGTACATTTTCATATTTAAAGAATTTGCCACTGATGATTCAAAGCGAGTTTTGAGCTGTGTAGAGTAGCGTTTGTTGTTTGTCGTTTCTCCGGTCACAAATGCAGACATAGTTTTATGTTTATGCAGCACGATATGCAAAGCAACAGGTAAAAAGACATGATGATTAGTTTTGTGTTTTTGCAGCACGATATGCAAAGCAACAGGAACAATAGCCTCGTTTATAATGGGCTTTATTGTGTTTTTGTCTTGTCGCGCTGGGACATGGCATCACAGTATGGAAAAAGACAAAACATTTGCGTCACATGATTGAGGTATTTGGCCAATCACAACACACTAGATAGCTGGCCAATCAGCATACACCTCACTTTTCAGAACAATGAGCTTTGTTAAAATCGACACGTTTCAGAAAGGCGGGGTATAGAGGAGCAACAATAACGTACATTAAGTGGAAAATAATATTTTTTTCTACCTTAAAATGCATAAACACATTGCATTACACCAAATACACAAAATAATGTTCTTTTTAGCAATGTCATATGACCCCTTGAAATAATTAAGTCTCAGTGTAAGCATGTTTTACCTTAGCCCTAAATAAATTAAGTGTAAATTAACTTAAAATATCCACAAGGTAGAAAAGTTAGGGCAGCAGAAACAGTGTACCACCTTCAGAGTATTTTAATTATAGTCATGCATTGATAAGTTGCATTGTTGATTGATGTTGATTAGCCATGGAAACATTTTATTTAGAACAAAGAGTGTTGGATTTGAAGTTTCTTCTGGATGCTCTTCTGTAATTTCCATTGTGTTTTAAATGTTCAAGACACTTTTTATGTTTTAAAAAAAAAATCAGCTATTCACTCCCAACAGGGCATTGTAGAATTCTGAAAGTAAACGAATAGCTGCGCTACATGGTTTAAGTAATTTCTCAGGCACTAAAACAAGCAGTTTAGTATTAATTTTTAGAGGTTTTTATTTGATGTTTCACTAAGTTTTTGTCATAGTTTTAATTATTGTTATTATGCATTTTACCCTTTTAAAATGAAAGGTTATTTTTTGGCATCTGTGATTCCATTTAGAACCTTTGTCATCCAAGGAACCTTACCATTGAACAAAAGGTTCTTTATAGTTAAAAAGGGATGTTTCTAACACAAAGAAAAACAAAATGGTCTCTTGATTAGCTGTTAATTCGGCTTGCGCATTTAATACATATATTGCCCTCCCCAAGACCAAACTCATGATTCTGGCATTCTAATAAACTCCCAAACACGTATTGATTTCTCTTAAGTGAAGGTGGCAGGGTGGGCTAGTTTTTCATTACCCAGTGGTAATTATACAGATTGAAATAAGCTTTCTTATTTAGATGCAGCTCCTGCTCTCTTAACCTCTACCGGCCGGGAGAGAGGCACTAACCAAGTGCACCATCCAGACCCCCTCAGTCCCAACACGTTATTTCATGTTGACTCCATCTAATGCGTGATATAAGCCATGCGAGTATGCGATGAGCAGGGCTAATGGAGTGTGCCTGTAGCTCAATCACCTCTCTCCATTGTTAATAATGAAGACAAATGTCAAAACTGCTGTTTGTAAGGCAGTAATCAAGCGGGCACCTTTGCAGCGGACAGCGGTAGGGACGGTTGCAGTATGTCAACGCTATCACCACTCTGCGTCCAGATTGAAAGCAACAGCTACTTTGCAGGATCAGCGATACGCAGCCGTGTTTATTTGTGTTGACGGAGGCCACTCTCAGTTCCAATTATCAGCATCCCCTTTCTCCAGGGGGACGTTTTGTCTGTAATTGTTTAGAAAATGGCTATTATTTTGCGATACGCCACATGCTGTTGCAAGCAGGGTGTGTCCACATGCAGATGCGGTCGTCAATAGCAACAGCTTGCAAAGCCAGATGTGCGACAAGGAGGAGGAAGTGACATAACAGACTCTTTCTCAACAAACCACTGCTTCCAGCTCATGTGTGAAATTAGCAGATAAATAGAAGCTGATGGAAATACAAAAGGAAAGTTTCAGGTTGCCCGATTCTCCAAAACTTCCAACCGTTTCCTCAGCTGTCTGGGATGCATAAACAGCTAATCGATTTTCCTAGTCTCCTTCTTTTATTTTCCCTCTCTCTAAACCCTTCATTCTCTCTCTGTTTGTTCTCTGTGTGTCTGCTATATTTCCTTCTTTGACTGCTCACTCCTGCAATCTCTGTATATCATGTGTGAAAGGTAGACGCCGGTTATGATGTTTCTGAGAGTGCCGTTGCCATGGTTTTGCAGCTCCAAACTCCTGCGAGAGCGAGAGATTTGTTGAAGTTTTAGCTCCAAAGGTGCAGAAAGACTGTTTTCCCATGATGACTTGCTGTCTCCTCAAATGTTGTCAATAAGAAGAATGTGAAAAAGCAAGGGCAGCAGAAAAGGAAGTGTGAAATATAAAATATTCAGTTGTTTCTGGTTTAGAATGAAGCATCACTGTGCCACTATGACTGTGGAATGAAGATCAATACTAGACTTCCAATAACACATTTCACAAGAGTGCTGTACAGCTAATTCACAAAGTGGTTTGTCCCTCCATCCATCTTATGTCTTTGATCCGTTTTTATAAATTTGGCATGAGCCAGACTTCCTAAAGGTAACTGAAAGGCTGGTTGGATGTTCTAGTAATTCACACAGTCATGTGTTTTAAACCCAGTCATGGTGGGATTTTTGGGCCTTCTCCATGAAGGCGGGTCGGGAAGTTTGACATGTAATGACAGAATAAGAGGATATGAATTATCTACACTTTTCAGTCATTTAATTTCCCAGTCCCTTTCAGTTTAGTTTAGTTAGTAATAAGAAAAAGAAATCAACATAAAATGGCATTCTGGAAAATGATATTTGAAGAATCTGTAGGTCAAGACTTTAAATTGTTTTGTTTTTTTTGTTTTGTTTTTTGAGCAAGGTTGTCAAGCCAGCAATTTAAATAAATTTCAATTCTACCTCCCATACATATTTTCCTATTAAAAGTCATTCTCACTTGGTGAACCCATGTGAATGGTTCACAAACCTGCCATTCCTTTTGTTTAATTCCCAATGCGCACTTCACTTTTAAACAACCTATAATGCATTATAATGCTTACATATTCATGGTTATACCTTTAAAGAGTCTAATGCATTAAAACATATCACATTATATTGGGTCTCTTCAGCATAACTATGAATAGGTAAGTACTACAGTATAATGTATTTTATCTTATTCTTAATGCATTATGATTTATAATACATTACATACAGAAGCTTCAAGTGAAGTGTTACCAACATAAATATATTTTTAATGGTGAACATAAAGGCTTTTAGTTAGATGATTTGTATAATTGAGTGGTCGTATGAATGCCACTGATTGCATGAGCTTTTTAAAATACAATTTGGGGGCCGCCCGGCCTTTTCACTATTAATATCTACCTGATCAGTGGAGCTGTAAAATAGACATTCAAGATTTGCTTTTCAAAGCCACTGGAACAGAAAGAGACATTACTTCAAGGTAAAGCCTGAGATAAGCGTACAGCCTGAGGAACACATCGCTCTCCACCATCAACATCACGTCTCTTGTTCTGCCTCTAATTATTAGCTCTGCTGTGACCTTACATCCCTTGCCTTCACTCCACTGTAAAATCAGACAGAGATCACTGATTATCTTTAAGGGCTATAACACCTTCAGTGCTAATACCTGTGTGCCGGTGTACAGAGAGTGTAATGAAGGAGAGATGTCTTTGTTTTGATGTATGATTCTGTGCGCAGCGCTCAAGTCTCTTCTCTGGGAGCGTATAGCTCACAGCTCATTTGTCAGCCTGGCTGATGATGGAATTTCAGCATTCAGCACACAAATCAGAGCCGAGCAAGTTCAAAGCGACGACACTAAGCATGCAGCTTTAAACTGACCAGCGAGCGCTTTCATAAAGATTTCTCTTTTTTCCTCTCTTCAGCACTTAGGTATTTTTATTTTTTTTTTTATTAGCCTACGTCAGGACCCGGACACTGTTACAGACTCACTTTCCACCTCTTCGTCTAAGAAAAGAGAGGATTAGCTTCACTTTGTAGCCGACAGATGCTCCAGTTTCAGAGTGATATGTGTAATGTAAAAGTAAGCCGTAGCATAATTGCGCTGATAGAAAAGGTGAGAGATGTATCGTGTTGTCAGATCCAAGGAGGGAGTGCCCAGGAGGCTTCTCTTCAGAAGGATGTTCATAGAACCGGCTGTCAACCTCTGTTTGTCATGGCTATGTTCATACATTCGCTCTTAGATCAGTGTTAAATTGTCTTTCAAGTGTCCTGATCTGACTTCTGTCAGCAGGCGGTGTTGTAGTCTCTTCATGACGTAATTATGGTTTGACGTGAACCCTGGGTGACGTTATTATTGCGTGTTTGTGATTGCATATTTTCTGCACAGTCTGCAGAAATCTCCCCGAATCGATAGTTCACCCATACCTGCTCAAAGTCTCCTCTTGCCGCACTAAAAGTGTTTATTTCTGTGAGCTGACCGCTAAGTCATGCATTATTGACACGTGGTGTACAAGTTGGAATTTGCTGCTGCGTATGCTTAATAACTGTAAAATCAAAATGTAGCAATGTTCCAACATCCCGTCTTCAAAGGCGGCGTAATGAGCAGCGAGAGGAGTTCAAAGGGAATGCTGAAGTGTTTATATAGAGAAATATAACGTCCACAGAGCTGCTTATTTTACCGCTGATATGGAGGGAGTTGATATTTAACATGAAAGGACTGCTTAAGAGGAGTTTAACAGAAAAAACAGGTTAAAGCCTTCTGCTCAGGGCAACAGGGGAAACAGTTAAGCACTCTTCCCATTTAGTCCTGCTTTTCTGTCTGTCTCTCTCACTCCTTCGTTCTCACTATTGGGTTTGTGTGGCTGTTTTTTAACTGTTGTTTTGCTCTTGTTTTAATCATTTCACTTGTTTGAATTTTTTGTCTTGGTGGTTTAAAGGCTATGCTAATGTCTCTTATAGACTGTATAGTAAAAAGAACATTTGATATTGCTGTAAAGCTGTTGGTAACATTTTACAATATGGTTCTATACATTTGGTTTAGGTATCATTAGCTAACAATAAGCAACATATTTTTTATAGCATTTATTAGGTTAACATTAATTTTATAAATATACTACTGTTCATTGTTAATTTTAACTACTTAAGATATTAAATATATATTAGTACATGTAAAAAATAAAAAAAGGATTAATAAGTGCTTTGATTAATGTTAACAAATTGGACCTTTTTGTACAGTGTTATTAATTTCCAAAAAGATTTTAGACTTTGTTACATGCGTCTCATAAGACTGAGAGATGTCTCAGCTAAGATTTTGGTCACTACTGATCTGTGCCTTTTACGTTTGCAAGTTTAAGCCAGTTTGCGAACATTTTGACATCCTTGTACGCAAAATTGGGATATTAAGATATTAACCCACATTGCCCCCCCCCCCCCCCCCGTATATTGTAGAGAATTACTGTATGTGACATTGACTATTAAGTGAAAAGTGCATGAGTGAATGACATGGACATAGTATATGCAGTGTGTAAAAGATTCTTGCATTTGTTCTTTCATGCGCCTCATGAGTTCAGCACTGCAGCGAGACGTCATGATAGACATGAGCAGTGGCAAAACTTCCAGTTTTCCATTCTCTCTTTTCACACTGACAGCTACGGTGCTCTGAGAAAGTCTCATGGTATCATACTGACGCTTATATGACTACTATATCAACCAATATAGATCCACTGGATTTTGACTGCATTTGCAAACTGACAGTGTGGACAGTTAGTCCTTAAGATTTGAAAACAACAAACAAGTGCATTTGTGAAAAAAGCCTTAGAAGCAGCATAAAATAGCAAGTGTAATTCCAAGGGGGACAAAGTCATGGAAAACAAATGTATGACTGTTTTGTTGCATTATATGTGGATAAATAATAATTAAATAAATAAATGTTATGGCCCCTTTAAGAGGCATGAGTTTTTGGCCTTCTTCCAACATCTCTTTTCACAGAAAGGGATTTTGACACAATTATAGCCCTAAAGCTCAGACACATACAGAAATTAATCCTTAATCAGCATTGAAGACAACATGAAACAGCATTCACAATGCTTTTAACTGCTTCAGTTAGAAATTCAGTGGGGTCCAGAAGTCTGAAACCGTACTGAAAATTTTGAAATAAACAAGGTTTCAGGATTTTGAAAAATTTAAACAAATGAGCCAAATGATGTAAAATAATAAGACTCATAATGAAATGTTTAAAATTATGCACTAATCAGGTTAGTCCATTTGTGAGACTGATCATGTGACTCCTGTGTACAGATTGTCAGATATTCTTGTTTTCATTAAAGCGAAAATGCAAAATGCATACATTTTAAGGTTTAAGACAGTCAGACCTGAACACTATTCAAAGAAAAATATGTAGGACAGAATTCTATCCATTAGAATTTGATTGTATAGAAAAAATATAGCTTTTGAAAATATTGGTTAATATTACCCATGGGGCCTTGGTTACATCAGTAACCAATGTGAAAAAATTAAAAAAAAAAAAAAAGGTATTGCATTCATGATGAAAGATAAAATAAAATAAAAATAGATTTACAGTGTATAAAAATGTGTTCTGATGATTTGGTGCACATTGACCAGACCAAAAGGCCATTTATTATTAAAAAAAAAAAAAAAAAAAAATTAAATAATTAAATGTCCATGATAAATTTCGATTTTATTCTGTCTTTAACATAGCAAATACAGCTTTTCCGGTGGGAAAAAAAAAAAAAATTAATACTTCACATCATATTAAAGTGCTTTCAAGTATTTCTTAGAATATTCAGGTTTTTTTGAATGTGTGAAAACAGGTATCTCAATCTACAGAAGAATGATCCTCACACTGAGTGAGCTGAAACACTTAAGGGCCCTTCTGCACAGCACTGAATGTGTTTGCCTCAACAATGGGGCCCTTGTTATGAATCCCCCCACTACTGAAGAGAATGCACAGTCACTCACACATGCACACGCACTGCTGTGGTCATGCCAGATCCACTCTCTTTCTTCAAGGATTTGGGATTAAGAAATCCCCTGTAGGAGAAAGATGGATCAATTAGATATGCCTCTGAAAAATGGACAGGAGAGGAGGGGTGGCAAAGAGGAGAAAAGAATCAATGAGGAATATCACGTATAGCGAACATAGAGAGAGAGAGAGAGAGAGAGAGAGAGGCAGAATGAACGAGATATAGCCTCAGGCAAACAGTGAACAATTGCTACTCTGCCTCATGTAACTCACTGCAACCTTAAACTGCAAATTTTTTTCAGTCAATTAATTTCTGCTGGTTGGAGATGGAACGTTCACTCAGGGGGCTTTATATGTCTCACTGCACTGAAGTGCATTAGTCAGCAATACAGAGCTTTTTCTCGATGACGCTGAGCACAGAATCATCAACAAAAGCATTATCAAATACACAAAGCATAACAGTTTCCCATAATGCTATATCAACACGTCACTATGATATTAAATGGACTTTGAAAGTGTTTCAGCTTGTGAGATTGTTTCAAATGATTTTCTCTTCTCAATAGTGCACATGTGGGTGCGTTTGGTATACATCTCGATTAACATCTTCAGTCATTAATCCATTCAATAACCCCCCCCAACCACCGGACACACAAATATCAATTAAAACTACAGAAGTTATTTAGATAAGAGCAGCCAATGCGCTTTAGGTGTGTGTGCGTGCACAGAAACAATCTATCACAGTGCGCGAGTAGCCTACCGCATTGAGATCTCTTCGTGCTGTCTTGCGCTTGAATGGCTTAAAATCACTTTAATGTTTAAGACTTAAAACACGTGAAAATGATAAACGTTCTTGAGGAAACGATTATTCAGATTCAGGTTTTGAGAGGCTGAGACAACAGACAGGGGGCCTGAAGTCCACATAAAAAGGGTCTAGGGGTCAAGGGATAAAGTTACAAAGCAAGTTAATAGATAGAGAAGAGAGAAGTGTGGCTATGAGGAGTGAAGTAGAGACAGCAACAGCATGAATCATGACTTCAATAAAGAGCCCAGCGCAGATCAATTCAGCCCCCAGTGGAGCGAGGACATACTTCGGCCCACACAGTGGGTGTGTGTGTGTGTGTGCGTGCAAGACAGACATCAGTGTGTGTCTTGTATGTTAGATGCTTGTGTGTATTAGTTCTTGCAGGTTTGCCCTTGCCTGTGTGCATGTCATGTGTCTATAAATGTTTGATGAAAGGTGGCTCTGTTTAGTCCAGTGCAGGTATGAGCTGACTCATCTATAGCACACTATTTAAAACAGTCCAAGCTATAGGCATATCTGTCTTTCTACCTACCTGTAGGGATCCTATGCAATATGGAAAAGTATGCAATGAGATATTCAATATTCAGGTCTAGATGAGTAATTGAGAATATTTATGTTTGCAGGCTATTGCTGCTGCACTTATTTCCAAAATATAATACAGAGAATTCTAAAAAAAAAAAAAAAAAAAAAAAAATTTGTCCTACAAGCAAAGTGTTTTTCATAGTGTTTTGAGTGGTTAGTCAGTGCAGTGAAAATATAGTGATTGTATAGTCATGATTTAAAGTCTCTTTTGAACTTCACTAAATGAATGAGCGTGCACCGTGACACTCAAACCAACAACAGATAAAGGGAGCACATGATCATTTAAATCAGACTGTACTCTAGTCTGCACCAGTGGTCTGTAGTCTGTACCAGAACTGCACCAGTGCATTTGTTTCTTACAAACACATAGCTTTTTACTTCATAAGATGTTAAATTTATTGATTACTTGTGGATTATTGTGATGTTTTTATAATCTGTTTGAACTCTCGTTCTGACAGCGCCCATTCACTACATGTGATGTAATGCTAAATTCCAAATCAGTTTTTAGATTAACTATTCCTTTAAGACTCCAAAATTGTCCAAATACTTTGTGGATCCACTATATGGTGCCAGTCAAGCGAAAGGTACAGTATAGTAGCAGAAACAGCCTATTTCATTGTAAATGTTACAGAGAAGGTTGTAAAATTAAAATATGGCTGTTTTAGTGCAAGAAAACAAAACTTTTACTAACATTGTGGGTGGACTTTGTATGTGGCCCCTTTAAACCTTGCAATTAATATGGCAAACACATAATAAAGTAGATCTGTCCAATTCATTAAGCCATGAATGCACACAAAATCTCTTTCCACTTTTCAGTACAATTATCGCGCATAAGGATTGTACATGGTTCGATTTTGTTTGGCTGGATTCCACAGCACTGAAATCTCTATAGCTGTTTTTCCCCCTTTTCTCTCTTTGCTCTGTGACCTCATCAGCCTAGTACTGCAGCCAGAGGCTGGCGGGCGTGAAGGGCTCGCTGGTCCGTAGCCATCGAGGAGAATGGGCCATCTCCGAGGGGAGCGTAGGGACACAACACTGGTCAATTCCCATTAACACAGAGAGAACCACTAGGGAATGGAGGCACGGAGACCATTGCGACTGTGATCTGAAGGAGTCACGACAGCTCTCTGACTCTGAGCCCATACTGCTCTGGACACTGGTGCCTTTAAAAGGCACGTGCTATGCAGTTTAATGATTCCAAAGTCTCTTCTTAGCAGAGGAAGGGAAAGAGTAGAAAAAGAGACAGGGAAAAAAGAAGAAAGGTGCATTATTTCTCCTTTTTCCTTTTATAATTTGGTCGATAAATGTGAATATCGTGTCATGGCGATTTTCCTTTGTGTGTGTGTGTGTGTGTTTGCATGGTGACTGAGCAGGCTGTAAGAGTGAAATCCTGAGATAAAGCTTCATGGCTCTCTGTGTTTAATGGAGCTTAATCCCAAGATTTCACATCAATGGGGTTGAGATAATTCAACCCTGATCATCTCACTGAACTTTCTACTATACAACACACACACACACATTCACTGACTGGATTGTGTGATTTGCTCCTCTCACACACATACCAAGAAGCCATTCACTCAGGACATATTCTTGTGTTCAAAATAAACGGACATAGCAAAACAGTATTAAGAAAACAAGGGTGTCTCGAGGAACTCAACTGTTTTCATATGGATTACTTTATCCAGAATATTTGTTTTCGATAAGACTTGCTTAGTTTAAAAGTAGACATGTCAAGCTTTCTTTAGATATATCTCTCATGTCTCTTTGTTGAATATTTGCTGAGTTACAGTTCATTTTAATGACGAGTTTCTAAATGAAGATCACACAGAGCCAAGGCAGCAGACAGCGCACCCTGTTTGTTTTCTTTATTTTGTAAATGCACAAAGTTTTATTGTTATTATGTGTGTATACAAATAAAAAATATTGATGGTTTGTTAATTGTTAGTTGAGTGTGATTAAGTGAAGTTTGGTTGATATTAATCAGAGTTTGTTGTCTGATTTTAAGAATTCGTGATTTGAATTTAACAGATCAGTGGTGAAAAAAAAAATGTGAACACACACCCGGAGCAGTGGGCAGCCATTTTTATGCTGCGGCGCCCGGGGAGCAGTTGGGGGTTCGATGCCTTGCTCAAGGGCACCTAAGTCATGGTATTGAAGGTGGAGAGAGAACTGTACATGCACTCCCCCCACCTACAATTCCTGCCGGCCCGAGACTCGAACTCACAACCCTTCGATTGGGAGTCCGACTCTCTAACCATTAGGCCACGACTTCCCCAAAAGTTGGGAGTCCGACTCTCTAACCATTAGGCCACTTGATTGATGTATTGCTCTTATCTGTATGATCAAAACTGAAAGTGTAATTTAAGTTCTTTTCTGTGTTATCAGGAGAAGATGCCACAAAACGCATATCTGCTTAAGTCGACCCCAGAGCGTTGGCGCCTCATTCACATTAAAAGCACTGTGTTACTCTGGATTCCTATTGCCACCATATTGAGATGCATAGTGGTGCCTATATATCAAATGACAATAAGCTCTTTTAACTGAGGAATATAGCCTTCATATTACGTGTTAGCATTTCTCCTATTTATTTAAATGTTAGTCTTCTCCCCTTGTAAAGTCTCTGTTCACAACCTTTTCCCTTTCAGTCACCCTCTTTAAGGGTGCTTTCACACTAGCACTTTTGGTGCGCACCCGGGTTCGATTGATGTCAGAGTTCGGTTCGTTTGGATGATGTGAACGCTGTCTTCCGAACTCGGGTGCGCACCTGCGAACCGTACCTGAGTCCGCTTATAAACGGTGGTCTGGGGTACGGTTTATGTGGTATGTTTTATGTTTAGCTGATGATGTGAATACAATTGTACCAAATCGCGGAAGTGAACCGCTATTAATGACGTATTATTTGATGAAAATGTGTGTTTGTGTGTGTGTTTTACTCACTTTCCTGACGAGCGTGACTGACGCGCTGCAAGCAGGGAGCTGTATATCTCATTTCTGTTCGCCTTCAGCATTCTTTAGACCATTTGCAGTACATTCGTAAGACAGATGCAAGTGCCGTTATGTACCGAAGCTTTGTAAACAAAACGAACGGTTCAAAAACGTAAATACATAAAAGTGCAGAGAGTAATGTTATGCATTTGCCGCCTTCTCCTGCCCCGTCGTTACTAAGCAACGGGGTAAACAGCTGCTGGCTTGATGACGCAAGCAAACCGCGATTCGGACTCAAATATTATAATATGAACACAGTCCAGCAGGGGCAGGGGGAGGGGGAGCAATCGAACTCGGGTTCGGACCAGGCAAGTGAACCAAGTGTGAAAGCACCCTAAAGGTTTGTTGGTGTTTGATGAAGTAGTGTGATCATGATTTTCAGTATTTGAAATCCAGCAGCCAACTTTAGGTTGTTTGAAATGTAGCTGTTTTTGCTGCAGTGTGAATCAGCCTTAAAAGAGTCAGCAAGGGAACTGAAGGATTCTAGCGAGAGATTGCTGTGCTCCAAAAAGAAATATCTATCAGTTCGAATAAAAAACTTCTAACCAAGTGTATTTGTTCAAATGTTTTCAACATGGTGTATTTCCTGGTTTAAAAGTAATTCCCTGAAGTCTCTCTTTCCAATATATATATTTATATCTGTATTGTGCCTGTGGATTCAGTGTAGTTTGACAATTAGGTCTAGATCTATGTTTTTCTTTTGTTCAGCAGGGCTTTTCCCCCTCCAATTAAATTAGAATACACATCATTTAAGATAAGTATTTTGAAGTAATGAAGTTTCTTAAATGCATTACATTTATGAAAGAAGATATTTTAATTAGAGTTAAAGGAAATAAACTTTTGGGGGGGGGGGCTTGACAAACCTGCAGTATACTTTAAAGTTGAAATTATTTTTAAATGTATTTTTGTAAGAGAGACAGAATTGGATTAGGGAATTTTGAGGGACAAATATGCAGCGCAAAGCTGAGAAAGGGATTTTTCTGAGGAACATTTCTGTTTGATTTACAGACACAGATCACCCACGACTGTTGCAAACCAGTGTCTGTTTTTCTCTCTGTTTTGATTGCACTTTTGTGAGCGGATATACTACTGATTGGCACAAGCCCAGGAGAGCAGACTATCAGCAGTCAAAGCCCATGGGGGCATTGCCCAGGTGAGCTGAGCATGCTGGGATACTGACCAACACTAATGTGTCTCCTTTGACTGCCCTGGGCTAACATACACACAGTAATTGTCTGGGGAGATAGAGAGGCCCAGCACAGCACTAAACTTAGACGAACATTTCGGCCCTAGAGAGAGTCAGTGAAAGCAGAGAGGTTTGTGTATTGTTTAGAGGTGACTTCAGCAAGTGCAGTTCCTCTGCTTATCCGAGTGCTTGTTTGACAGATATGGTGCCACATTATGCCCAATGGCAGAACCTTCACTGCCACTGTTATACACACATTGATACCCAACAGTGCACGCAATGTTTCTGTTTTCCTCTGCCAATGCCTCCCTCTCCCACTCTTCTCTGTGTAATTAGGCGGTAATGGTGCCGTAAATGATTTCATCACCTGTTTCACTCGAGAGCTGTTGATATTCAACAGCTGGGGTTTACGCCACATGTCATTGAGAGCAGTAGAAAAGGGTGTAGGCAGAAAGACATCAGGATTGGATGAATGAAGGAGTGTAGATGTGTAATGCTGCCTTCAACATCAAAGCAAAATCTATACTTTTTACTTTTTAGCTCACCTTCATGGTCTTATTGTGAATTATTCATCAGTGCATAATATTCAAATAATGTTTTTTTTTCTTCTTCTTCTTTAATTGAAAACAAATGACTTTCCTTTTCTGCTGACATCCATTAGGTCATTCAGATTATTGGATAATGTTAAGCTGTAGCCAAATGGATTTTAGCCATTGATTTAGCAAACTCCCATTCGATCTGGTTTCATTCCGTTATGTTCAGAAACGCCCACATTTCACCATCCAGTCAATTCCCAATTCGTCCTACATTATATGTGTTTTTACATGGAAATATATCACATTATTTTTGTAAGATGAGCCAGCATATTTTTTAAGGGTCTCAACTTTCCAGGTTGAGAGTATGCCAGTTATACACTCACCTAAAGGATTATTAGGAACACCTGTTCAATTTCCCATTAATGCAATTATCTAATCAACCAATCACATGGCAGTTGCTTCAATGCATTTGGGGGTGTGGTTCTGGTCAAGACAATCTCCTGAACTCCAAACTGAATGTCAGAATGGGAAAGAAAGGTGATTTAAGCAATTTTGAGCGTGGCATAGTTGTTGGTGCCAGACGGGCCGGTCTGAGTTTTTCACAATCTGCTCAGTTACTGGGATTTTCACGCACAACCATTTCTAGGGTTTACAAAGAATGGTGTGAAAAGGGAAAAACATCCAGTATGCGGCAGTCCTGTGGGCGAAAATGCATTGTTGATGCTAGAGGTCAGAGGTGAATGGGCCAACTGATTCAAGCTGATAGAAGAGCAACTTTGACTGAAATAACCACTCGTTACAACCGAGGTTTGCAGCAAAGCATTTGTGAAGCCACAACACGCACAACCTTGAGGCGGATGGGCTACAACTGCAGAAGACCACACCGGGTACCACTCATCTCCACTACAAGAGGCTACAATTTGCACGAGCTCACCAAAATTGGACAGTTGAAGACTGGAAAAATGTTGCCTGGTCTGATGAGTTTTGATTTCTGTTGAGACATTCAGATGGTAGAGTCAGAATTTGGCGTAAACTGAATGAGAACTTGTTACCACTGTGCAGGCTGGTGGTGGTGGTGTTATGGTGTAGGGGATGTTTTCTTGGCACACTTTAGGCCCCTTAGTGCCAATTAGGCATCATTTAAATGCCACGGCCTACCTGAGCATTGTTTCTGACCATGTCCATCCCTTTATGACCATCATGTACCCATCCTCTGATGGCTACTTCCAGCAGGATAATGCACCATGTCACAAAGCTCGAATCATTTCAAATTGGTTTCTTGAACATGACAATGAGTTCACTGTACTAAAATGGCCCCCACAGTCACGAGATCTCAACCCAATAGAGCATATTTGGGATGTGGTGGAACGGGAGCTTCGTGCCCTGGATGTGCATCCCACAAATCTCCATCAACTGCAAGATGCTATCCTATCAATATGGGCCAACATTTCTAAAGAATGCTTTTAGCACCTTGTTGAATCAATGCCACTTAGAATTAAGGCAGTTCTGAAGGCGAAAGGGGGTCAAACACAGTATTAGTATGGTGTTCCTAATAATCCTTTAGGTGAGTGTATAATAACAAAGTCTATTGATATTGGTCATAATGAGTGTTTTTACTGTACAATTCCGTTTGTACACATTTTGTGTACTACTGATTATCTAAAAATACTAATGATTTAGCTGGTTTTGAGACTGCACCTTTGTCACTCCACAAATCATGTGACAGCATAAAAATTATAAAATACATTTTTAAAATACATATTGCCTCATTTATAATGGCTAATATAACCTAACACTTTTGCTGTTCATTTTGTTGTATTAGCACTAAAAAAGCTTTGTCAGGAAGTAAAAATTAGAGAAATCTGAAATTACACACGTGTTCATTCATAATTATCATCATGCCATGATTAGAGGGTTTGAAGGAAGCATAAAGGTGAAGGAAAAAGCTCAGACTCACTCTTCATATGAAGTGGTGTTTTATGCAAAAGCTTCCCTGTGGTCAACCAGACAGAGTTGCCAATGAATGGCGGGTAATGAGAGACAAAGATGGATAGCTAGAAGGAGCATGTGAATGGTGGAGGGAGAGAGAGAGGGGCCTCTCAGGGCTAATGGCATTAAGCGCAGTTGATGAATCAACACCCATTGAGCGGTATTGACTTCACCTGTGCGCCACTTCCAAAAGCACAACACCAAGTCCCCAGTCACAGGCTAAGCTTTTTTCAATTAAAATATATAATTTGATTTCCACTGCCTTCCACGGCTTCTGACTGAGTGGGGCAAGTGATGGCATGATTGATGTGCTGGTGTATGATTCAGTATGTCACCCCACAACCTCAGCCTGATGCCCTGACGATCTCATGGCGCCTGTAGAGATGGCCTAGTGTGGGCTGGAGGTGGGTTTACCTCTCAGTTGTCCATCACTGATGTTTACAGATTCTTTCACCTCTCATTGCCACTATAATCACCAATATGGGCCATAGAACGACTGTTGTGACCTTACCCATCTTCCAGATCTTTGCAAATACACTTCATTTACATCAGCTAACCTTTAATCTACTGCCACAAAGTGGATATGTTTGCATGTGATGAAAAGATGAGGAGGAGCTCAAGGAGGCTGCAGTCATGTTTCAGCATGAGGGCTTTGAAGGAGACGGCTTTTCTGAAGAGAGATGTAAAATCGATCTTAATGATCACTTCTGACATTCATGTGCAACTCATTTGCTTCCATTATTTCCCTATAGTGCATTAGATGGTGAGACTTGCTCCAGCTCTAATCCGGTGATGTCTTTAAAAGGGTGAACATGTTTGATCTGCTGATCAGCCTGCAGAAACGGCCCTCTGTAGATCTCATGTAAATGTATGATCGTGATGACATTGATTTTGCTATATGTTTCGAGGCTGTATGTTAAGAGCGAGTGGATTTCCTAGTGTGTGTGGTTGTGGAGTGCTGGATGATCAGCTAATGAAGTGTTTCTAATGAATTGAGCCACCCAACACACAGTACCACATTTTCTGAAGGTCACCTTGGCCATTAGATTAGCATATTCAATGGCTTTAAATATTTAACATTGTGCTTCTAATGCATTTTTTTATACCAAGGACCCTTTTCAGTCCCTCCAGGATTTCGCAGAACTTTTTTCTGATTTTTGCGACCTAAAATGGCTGATTTTGCTGCGGCTTTTCTCAAAATTTGCACCACAGACAACATTCTTCTAACACTGTTATGACTTTTCTGACTTCGAGAACCACTGTAGGTCTCAGACTAACATTTGAGGACACCAGCACCAGTGCCATTAAGTTCTACAGAAGGTGGTACCAGCACCTGACAGTAAAGCACTCACCCTAATCACACATGTACATCTCGGAGACATCTAATGTCTGCATTTACATATGCAAGATGCATTTTTAAAAGTGCTTGTTCATCTGCAGTACGTCTCTAAGATGTTTCCTGTCAGATGTCAAATAGACATTTATTAGAATACATGTAATACTGCTTCCGAGACGTTTATCAGAGTACACAGCAGATGATTCCCAGATCTTTAGAAGACGTCTTACAGATGTAATAAATATATTACATCTGATAAAATGTACTTTTATTACTGTCATTCATAATGTCTAAATATAATTTAATGAATACAAAAATATATATATTAGGGAGTGGAAATGGCCTATACGCACTTCTCTGCAGCCATCTACTAGTGGTCATTTAATATCTTTTTTTATTTTTAATTAAGTGTTTGCCTTCCTACATTATGAAACTTTTAGTTTTATACATGGGGGAAACCTATGAAGGATGAAAATATCGTCACATTAAAAATAGCTTTCAAATTCGGTAATACTTAAAGCATTGAAGTGCTGGGAAATGTTTTGTGAAGCATTTAAAATCACTCAAAAACATTAGACCCTTTCTGCCACAAGTTGTTCCTGTAGTTTTACTGTAAAATCCATGGTGAATGGTGGAGATTTGTGTTTAATGAACAATGTTTTTCCTGGTTTCCACATCAGTGGTGTTTGTTCTGATATCAGCTTTAACAGAATTCTTCGCTGAATTTGAATGTTTCTCACAAGATTTCACAGAGATGTTATTGATTCTGTGGGGAATTCGACTGCTTTCTTCACACTGTATCTCCCAGCGCTGTGTTTAACGGTGTCGTGTGATCAAGATCAGCCTGCAGCTCCCAAGAGGTCCGGCTCGAGCAGATAAACGGTCTGTGCTGCATAGCCCAAACTAGCTTTCCGCTTTCGGTTTGTTTATCCAATGTAGCTCTTGTAAGTCAGTCATGATGAGAACTCAAGGCTGTTCATTCCATTTTTGGAACTGAGAAACAACCTTTCTTTGAATGCACATTGCGATGACGTCATGGGACGCTTCTAAGCCCAAATTCTGCGGAAAGTTTGTGGAAATTATGAAAATTTGCGATCTTTTGCGAAAATTGTGGAGTTTGCTTGATTTTGCGATAAATTCAGCGATCGCAAAATCCTGGAGGGACTGCCTTTTATAGCCCTGAATTGACCACCAATAACATATAAATAGTAATATATTTATAAATATTTAGTTTTAGTAATAAAACTATATAATTATTCATACTGATATTAAATCAATATTTTTATTTTTAGTTTGTATTAATATTTTATTCGGCAAATGTATTAAATTGATCAAAAGTGATGGTAAGGAAATTTGCGTTGTAACAAAAGATTTATGTTTCAATTAAATGCTGTTCTTCTGAACATTTTCAACATTGACAATAAGAAATGTTTCATGAGCATCAAAACAGCATATTAGACAGATTTCTGAAGGATCATGTGATGCTGAAGACTGGAGTACTTGTAATGGCTGCTTAAAAATCAGGTTTGCCATCACATTAATAAATTACACTTTAAAATATTTTAAAATAGGCAGATTCAAAACAGTTTGTAATATTTTGTAAAAAAAAAAAAAAAAAAAAAAAACTGGAATTTTTTTTATATAAAATAAAAATTTAATTGTAATAACATTTACATTTTTTTATTGTAACAATATTTCACAATGTTACTGTTTTACTGTATTTTTAATTAGTCAAATACAACCTTGGTTAACTTAATAGATTTTCAAAATCATAAAAAAAAAATCTGACCAACCGCAAATATATTTTAAATGTAAATATACTGTAATTTATTTACATTTGTGTGTGTGTGTGTGTGTGTGTGTGTGTGTGTGTGTATATATATATATATAGAGAGAGAGAGAGAGAGAGCAATACAGTATAGACTATATATATATATATATATATATATATATATATAGATATATATATATATATATATATATATATATATATATATATATATATATATATATATTATTTGATTATATATATAATTTAAATGCTGAAAGACTATTCCTCATTTAATGAGGTGGTACTCTGGTAGGCTGGTTAGAGCCATCAACTCAGTCATTGCTGACCTTGCTTTATATGTCTTTCCAGTGACATTTTTGTTCAGAGGAATTTTTCACAAACACCCTGGAGGTCCGTGCACCCCTATTTTGAAAAATGCTTCTCTAATGCACTGGAAGATGACTGAGTCCATAACACGTTTAGACAGGAACAGTTAAAAAGACATAAAATACCGGCAGACCAGTGCTTGAACAGTTAATCATTTTTGTAGTACTGCTTATGCAAAACATGACTTCTTATGCACAAGCAATTTGCTTCTTTCTTACAATTTGCCGTTTCTTTGCAAGACAACAGTGTTTGTTTGGGTGGCAGGTGGAGGGCTTGTTTGTTTCAGTGGTCTGTCACACAGCATAGAAATTACAGCTTGGAGTGATGGACACCGAGCCGAGGACTTCTGTTTGTCTTCGGTTCCACAAGGTCAGAAAGTACCTTGTCCGAATGTGCAGTCAAGCAGCACTGCTACAAACATGTGGACGCAAACATAGATTCATAAACTCTCTCCAGTCCTTTCTCACTTCTGCTTCCTCTCGATCGCACACATAAATTCACGCACAGTCCGTAAGGACCAGGCCAAAATGTCAACCTGAGCACATGGCTGCTTCCTACTGCTGGAAGCTCTATGCTTAATTCACAGCAGCACCTGCTGGTGGAAACGGGCACAGAAAATACCCTGATAAGGGAGAGAGAAAGAAGGAGAGATTGAGAGCAAAAGGACACAGGTATGGCTTGTATAGCTCTCTGCATGTCTTCCATACCTTGTTTCACATACACACTCAGCAAACAACTTGACTCATATTAGACCAGCATAATCTAACTTTGAATCCCAACAGTTGAAGCACTGTTGAGCTGAAGTTCAGACAGACCTCCCAAAGCCACAGAGTGTAATGAAGTCTATTCCCAAATTGAGTTCAGGCTGAATCAAATGTGGTATTAAATCGTATAGACTTTCCTGGCATGTAGGAAGTTTCAAAGTTTTAAAAGAAGTGGAATTGTGAATGGAATTGAATGTAAATTGACACAGAAAGTCATTTTATAACAGGTGGCATGAGGCTGTTTGAGTATCCCATAGAGATAGGAGTTCTAGTGAACTTTGGTATTGAGCTATGGTATATACAGATAGTAGTATGTACGTACAATGATTATACTTTTAATTTCCAACAGGAAAATCCATTTCAGAACAGATTACAGGGATGCACGATATATTAATGTTGTTCAATGTTAGGGATGTTTTAATTTGTTGGTATCAGTCGATATTGGATATTCAATTGTGCATGCTAATTTTCTTTTTCTTTTTAGCATTTAGATTTATTTTGCAGTCATCTGATGCTCACTTAAATGTAGTTCAAATCTTAAAATAATTGTCTATTTTTCATGACTTATATTATAATATTGTGATTATTAAATTCACATTTAAAATGGTTGATTTAAGCTTTAGAGTTTCATTTGTAATTTTTATTTTTCGCAAAAAAAAAAAAAACAGAGAATGTTTTTTTTTGGACATAGCATGAAAATAATTATCAGCTTATCGTATCAGCCAGAATTTGAGTAATGTGCATTCCACACAAAAAAAAAAGTAGTCTAGCGAGTCAATGTTAACTTGATGGAGATCTGGAGACCAGCTGAGATCATGCAGACAAGAAACAATAGCTTGCATGTTCTATTGTCATGTTTATGAAGGCCAAGATGTGAGTTTTGATTGGTAAAATTTTGAAAGAACTGAGACCATCTCAGGCATCTGACAGTTTGCTTACAACATGCTATGTGTGTGTACTGTAATGCAGTCCAGTTTAACTGTTTTCTTGTATATGTGTCCATTGCAGGTAACCAAATAAAGTAAGTAGGGAATTTTTCCTGGTTCTGTCGCCATGCAGGTCAGAGAAAGAGAGAGAGAATTAAAGAAAGGACCTCAACAGTCTTGGAATGTGATCAGTCATCTTACAGTGAGAAGCAAGCAGTAATTATCGGTGGAATACAGCAAACCGTCCTGTCAGCAGATTCACACACACTAATCAAGAGATCGACACAACAATTGTGTTTCAACAACAAGTAGCCTTCGGCCGGCAGGCCCCACCTGCCGAGCGACCATCATGCTCTCGGCTTGGCTAGTGAACGTTTGAATGTAATTAGAGAGCAGTATCTCTGAAATTAGGCCTGCCATGGCATTAATTACACAATTACTGACAACAGCGACTCAATTGGTTGGCGGGAGCAGGAGGGGAAGCAGGAAGGCTGGCTGGGTGTTTGAACTTTGGATGCAGCTTTGATTCATAGTCTAGACTTTGTAGAAATATCGCCTTGGCCAAGTTAATTTGTAAAGGCCAGCATATTTGGAAAGAGAAAATCAGGCTGACCTTTTCCTGAAACAATCCTAGCTTTTGCTCAGTCTTTGTCTTTCTTGCCATGTTTGAAGTCTTTTGTGTTGTTCTCATATTTCTCTCTCTGCGGCTTGTGCTAACTGAGGGCCGTAGCATTCGATTAATCAACTCTAATAGAGTAAATGTGCATCAGTATTGTTGTTGACTCCAATGGATGTTTTTGTCTTCTCTCATTTACTGTAGATTCCTCTTAAATTAGCTCACTTAAAATGTTCAATCATGGCAGTTAGCTTTTAATCATCTTTTTTGCATAGTGAGTTCTGCGACGTAATGAGCTTCTATCTGGACTGTTTGCAGTAGAGTCACATATCTCCACCATTATCTCTCTTTGTCTGGATGTGCCAGTGGCATGCCCACACTCTGGAGTGCAGTCTTTGTGTAGGACTGTAGTGTCACTGCTCTGTAAAGAGGAAGACCATATCTCCAGTCACCCAGCCAGCCTGGAGCGGTCTTATGACAGCACCTCATCAGCTGTGATGGCAACTCTGCTTACAAACCCGTCCCCACATTTGGGAAGGTCAAAGGAGAGCAGGGTGAACTAATGAAACAGGTGGTGAGGCGTTCATTAAATCTGCAATTATATTATGGGCAGCACCTTCACTTGTGCTAACTATGGTTGTCACAATACCAAAAATTCATTAGTCAAGTAACATTTTATGTTTCTCAATACTAATTTTAATACCAAATTAAAAGTGTTATTTTATTTTTTATTTTTAATGTTTTTATTTTTTATTTATTTTATTTTGTTTTTGTATTTAATATTTATAAATATTTATTTATACCTGTATATTTAATATATAATTAATTTTGATTGTGTAAGTTTTTTTATTTTTAATTTGATAGATATGTAAAAATATTTTTTTCATTGTATCTAGCAGTTATTTACAGTTACTGTATGTCATAGTATGCTATTATAATACTGATATTTTGAATTCACTTTTTTGAGATTTAAATTTTTTCTTTTTTCTTTTGCTTTTTAATTCTTTAAAGTTTTAGCCATTTTGTTATGTGTCATCTTTGTTAGGGTTTTCGTTTCTGTTCTAGATTTATTTTTTGTTTACTTGTTGTAGTGATTTTACTTCAACTTAAAAGGGAATTTTGCCTTGGCAACTAAATGAAATATGATTAAGTTTTTGATGTAATATTTATGCTTTAAATATCTGCTTTTTATTTTAATGACTGAAAAACTACTTAACAATCACAACACTGGTATCAAATGCCACCAAAACACTGGCACTTTTTGCATTCCTAGTTCCCAGTTTTCAAAGTCGTAATGGCATTCATATTGAAAAAAACTTCATGACACAAGACACTTCCACCCACGTCTCCTCGATTGTCTCGCATTAGCCAGACATGTCCAGTCAGCTGTCTGCTTAAGCCCAGCTTCAGGTGAGAGAATCCTCCTCACCTCTTTACAGCTCCATATCTCAGCTGCTGTATTTATTACAGCCTTTTTATGGGACCTTTAAAAATTCCCTGATGAATTTTGGAGGCTTATGAAAACACTCTCAGCTGACTATTAATATGGTGTTGGTGGGAAACTCCCACCACCATCTCCCCATGGGAGTGTGAGGAAGTGATTTAAAATTCCTTCTTATTCTGCTTCTCTCTGAGACTTTTTCAGAGAGGTTTTAGATGTTTACCCTAGTGGTTGTCAAACCCATTTGGCCAAGATGCAACAAACATACAACTACGTAGATCTGCTCATGAATTAGCTGTGATTCTTGGAATGTTTTACATATTTTTTTGGTTTTGATGATATTATTAAAAGAAGTTCATATTCATACAGTATGCTCAAACCATCAATTTGATCCCTAAAATAGATTTTTGTACCAGTTAACCATTTCCTAGATGTATTTCTTTGGACTTGTCTCGGCCCTGTTGAAATAGGTCAGCTGATGGCCCATTTTCCCCCATACTCCAGAAATGAACAGAAGGTGAGCATCAGTTAAAATAGTGTGAGGGGCCCAGGGGATGAGTGACAGGCCCATGGGAGCTGTCCTCAGAATAGAAGTGCTGAAGCAGGGAATTCATCCTCGTGGCTCAAGAATTCACCAACAAAAAGGACCATTCCTCCCTCTCTCATGGCTCCATTGTGAACTTTACCATACCTAGTTCTGTCTTCATAATACAGCTGGGGAGAACATATCAGCCTGGGTGTCTGTAACAATGGATGATAACGCTGCTTCCATTCTTTGGAAATGAAAGTGTTAGAAGCTGCACTGAAGTATGTTCTATAGTTTCATACTCACCAGTCCTACCTTGAAGTTTTGGTCTCATACAAGCATTGTTTCATGGCATTCTCGTACTATAGCTAATTCAATAACGTGCAAGGTGTTCCTCTGGCAGATCATAAAGCATGTAGAGGGAGAATGAGATTTAGGCTGCATTAGGCTAATGTCTTTCTGCATGGTGGAGGACTGAACAGTACTTTGTGGCGGCCTGGGCTTTGATAAATCAGACTTTATCCAACAAGCCTCAGGAATGGCAGCCAGGCAGACGCTCAGACTAATCAAGTGAATGGAAATGCATGTGTTCAGTTAGCTCTACCTCACCTCTGTCTTTTCATACAGACTGTGCTCCACCAGAGCCAGCATTGTACTGCTCTTGGAGAAGAGGTCTTGAACCACCTTCTGCTCTGATTTTGTTTTATCATGCAGCATACTCATAAAATATTCACAGTAGGCTATTCACTATAAGCAACAGCATAGAGGAGCAGGGAATAAAGTTTGGCCTTACTTTTCCACGCATGACCCCAAGAATAAAAAAGTGTTCACCAGTGGAGTTGGGTATTTCCTACTCAGAGCTTCAGAGCTTGACTCGTACCTTTGCATTTCATGCTGCAACTATTAAAGAGAAAGTGATGATCGTTTTACTCATGCTCTGTGTGGTCGTTTGCACCAGCTTCTGTGATCTGTCATTCTAAATCATTTTGATGAAAGAGCAACAAAATGATTTTAATTGTTTGAATTCCACAATTAAATTGACAAGACTTTGTTTTATCAAAACTAACATAAAGCAGTCAAAATTCCAATTGTTTTGCTTATAATCATCACAAAGAACTCAAAATGATAGAGCACATCACATACCGCAGCCACGCATGATCATTTGTTCAGTATTGGCAGAACTTTAGTGTTTTGTTCTTCTGTTTGTGTGCACTCGTAAACTGGTGAAATTACCCATATGCAGAAGCAGAAGGCCCCGTCAAAAGGGGAAGAGAGAAAAATATAGAGAGAGCAGAATGAAAGCGGGAAGGAGAGAGCTTGGATCAGCACACTGTGTTTTGGCTAAAGCCAGATGGCTGGTGCATTAGCTCCAGCACCTCAGCCTGTTCCTCCTGTCCTCTAGCTGTGTTCTCCACAATCAGCAGAGAGCTTTATGAGCTGTGCAGAGCTGCTGTTTTATCCACGAGCTGTTTACATTCTGTAACCTCTATCCTATCATTTTTAACTTTAACTCCACCTTAAAGCCCCTCAAAGTGAGAATGCTGGAGAATAAGAGTATAAAAATGCATTTAAAGGCTTGCGAAAAAGCACAAATTAATAAAACAGATGCAGAGGCTACACTTTATTGTCTTGTGGGGTGGTCCAGGCTGCTCCTGTGAGATAGGATTGGACTCAAAAGTGCTGATTTCAAACCACTACACTTTGTGGTATGGCTTCATCACAGTGGTTAGAGGCCTATCTTGGAGCAGCTCAGCTTTTCACAGGGAAATTCCCAGCAGCGAGGCTTTTTGGTACCTGAATTCACCTCTGGTTCAGCACTTTAGCAGGCCTGGACCATCTGCTTTTAATTGATTGAACACTATATCAAGTTGCCTCCATTTCTATTTTAATCTGCATCTGAGAAAAACATTTCAATTTAATTAAATGAAAAGAATATCATTAACTTCTTAATGATGATTGATGTACTATTAACAGTAATATTTAGGAAATATCAAACAATTAGACCTCAGGCAGATGAATGTGAAATTGTCCTTTTACATGCGTTTCTGTAAGTGAGATTCCATTGTGTGTGTGTGTGTGTGAGAGAGAGAGAGAGAGAGAGAGACCACAGTCACAGCAGCCTCTGCATCAGCACATCAAAGTAGCTCAACATCACCAATTGTATTTTTCATTTTTTCATCCTACTGCTAAATGATAACCCCTTCCACCTACTCTTTTCAAGAAGCTGTCAGAAACACATTTACACACACATACACACATAACCTCCTCACTCATGGCTGTCTTATTTTCTTGTTTTTCCTCCATTGGTGCTAAAACAAATGGCAACAGAGAGGACCCAGAAAAGGGCTGAAAAGTTGTCATTTAAGTGAAATGGAGCCCAAATGGGCCGGTGGGATACAGTAATGATGTTGGAGAGGCTGGGACTCAAAAAGAAGATTTATGGGCTCTGGGAGCCCATCATATTTTAGCCGTCACTGTGCGCTGTGGGTGGTTTATGTGGGCTTGAGGGCTTTTCTATTGAGCCTATCACTTGAGGCCTTTTGTGACTTACTGACATGCAATGTGTGGCCATGGACCAGGGCTCTAATAGTCAAACTGTCACCGGCTATACACTTTCACTCACAGTGTCTATTTTATATGCTGCATTCATATTGCAGCAATTATTGTATGCTTTTTATAAATGCACTATTGGATGGAAGCAATGATTCATTGTCCTAAAGAGATAAAAATTCCAAAATGAAATATCTGTCATCATTTACTCAGCTTCATGTTGTTCCACACCTGTATGACTTTGTTTCTTCTGTGGAACATAAAAAATATATATATTTTATGTCAACAAAAAAACAACATTGATCAGTTAAGAAAAAAAAAAGAAGAAGAATGTAAGTCAAAAAGTACTGAAATCACATGAAAGTGAGTAAATGTTTTTTTGTTTGTTTGTTTGTTTTGTTTTTCTGTGATCTCCTTTCACTTAGTTCATGTTCACTCCTATCTCTGTTTTTGACTGTTCCCCACTGTGCCAATGGAATAATTGACAAGCTGGATTGGCCGAGGTGTCTCTGTTCATTTGCCAGGGACTTTGTCTGTTTTAATCATACCTTTAATTGGCAGTGGAATGGGGATGAATGGCAGTGGAAAGACAAGGAAAAGCGGAAGTGTTTTTTATAAGTCTGAATCTCAGCCCCAGGAATGGGTTGTGATAGAACGGAGGTGTTTGTCAGCTGCTTGATTAGGTAAAGATCTGGCAACCTGCACAGAAGTCTGAAAGTAGACTTTTGGGCCCACCTCTCGGGGCTTTTGGCAAGGTTTGCACTATGAAATTGTTAATACCAGTTTGGTTTGGCTGCCTGCCTTCCTATTTTAGCACTGGCTGGATTCATCGTCATCATCCTTCCAGGTGTGACTCAAGAAACAAACCATTAGTGAAACATACTGTTCCTGAGCCTACAGGATTAGCTCATCCAAAAAAAGAAAAAAGAAAATTCTGTCATTTACTCACCCTCATGTAGTTTCAAACCTGTATGACATGCTTTCATTCAGTGAACACAAAAGGTCAAATATTAAAAAATGAACACATGTACAGTGAATGAGGCTGAGGTTTGCTTTCAGCTTTGAAAATGTTGCAAAATAGCCATAAAAGTAACATAAACTTAAACGTAGTCTATGTACAGTTTATGACTTGAGTGCTGTATTTCAAGTCCTCTGAAGCCATACAGTTGCTTTGAGGGAGAAACGTTTCACAAAGTTGTCATTCACTGAAAATCGCCAACAAATGATTCTCATGAATTGGTTCTTTTTAGTAAATCAAAAACATACAGAGCAACCAGTGTAATCTGATTCATAAACAAAGGACACTTTTAATTAATCATTCTAAAAGACTCAATAGTTGCCATTTAAATCAGTTTAATGAATCTATCTACTGTACAGTACATAGTATACACTGTTTTACACTAGAAATGCATTTTTAATTTGATCCCCATTAACTTATAAAAGTAATATCAATACTTAAATTCTAAAGTAAATGATTGCAGAATATGAATTTTTGAGTGATCTGTTCATTTAACAGACAGATAGTTATGAAAGAGGACATCTCTACATTCGTGAACCTACTTATTCTGATACACAAAGCACAAGAGTAACTGTGGAAGGGGAAAATTAGAAGATTCCAAAAGAAATAAATCCAATAAGACATGGAGAGTCAGGGTTTCAGGAATATTACCCTGGTAAATGCAATAACTCAGAAATGAAATATATGAACATCTCATTTCCCATATTTGCAACCTGATTAGTGTCAACAGCAGCAGAGGCATGTCTCTGCCCTATGCTTCACACAGTTGGAGAAATTATGTGTAGCTCATATAAGTAAGTAATAACAGGCAGAAGCAGGGATCCCATTTAAGAGATCATTTCCTAAGAGAATCCTGACACTGCTTTAAATAGCAGCTGAACACAAAAATATGGATTTTCTCTTGGTAAATGATAGCTGGGCCCAGTCTCTCCATGGAATCACAGATAGCCAACAGTAAGAGATATGTAATATCTCAGGACAAAGTTTCAATTTCACTGAGGGAAAAATTACCATAAGAGTAATAGTGATAGAGAGGGAAATGGAATTGGGAAATGACATGAACCAGACTTGAACTCGCCCATGTGTGTGGCACAGCTGATGTCAAAGTACACTAACTGTTCAGCCAATGGACTGACACAAGCAATTGCACTCTTTGCTCATAATAGACATTTTAGTGGTCTATAATGCGGTTTTTGCAAAATTATTTGTTAAGAGATCATAACTTAATATTGTAATGTAGTACATTTGTTGTGGAAAAATATACTTAAAAAAAGTTACATTTTGATTTGGTTATGATTGAAAGTAAAGACTTACTTTTTAGTAAAAGTCAGTGAGAATCATTCAGTGATTTGATTTTCAGAACTGATGACAATTTATAACTAATGAGTGATTCATAAAAAAAAAAAAACTTCTAGCTACAATTATTTCATTTTATTTTTGTTTTGTTTTTCAGTACACAGCTATTTCCCTTTTTTTCTCATCACATTGAATTCTATGAATGGATGGGCTGCTCTTTACTAACAGGAAGGGAGGATGCTGGTGAAATTGAATCCAGCTGCTTATTACCAGGAAATGTTAACACTGTGTCAACACTGTCTGAAAGATTGTTTTTTTTGTTAACATGGTGGGAAAGTTTGTTTTTTTTGCTTATTACTAGTAAATGTTAACACTGTGTTTTTTTAGTTTATGAATGGTTGTTTTTTTTGCTCTTTTCTAGTAGATCGCTATTGTCTCACAGTGTTCATCGCTGACAATGCAGCCTGCATGAGAAAGAATGTGTTTGTGTGTCACTCTGTCGGATATTCTGTGCTGATAGAGGCATGATGTCCTCTTTAAATCAACAAGCACCTAGCGTGTATTCAGCAGGCCAATTAAGAGTCATTCATTTGCTAATCGTGGCCCTGTAGAGGTCTAAACTTCTCCTGAAGGCTAGCCCACCGACAGACAGTGCACAAATCTTAGCACAGCACTAACTCAGCGTAGCTCAGCTAATCCCGACATAAACTGCCACTCTCTTCCTCTGCCCACTCAGCACATCCACAACCCTACTTTCCTTAGTAAAAAATCTAATTGAATTCATTATTTCATGTTTTATGACTTTAGCTGCAAGTTTAATTTGCTCAGTAAAAGGGCCTTCTCACTCCCCAAGGCAGCACTGTCTCGTTCTTTGATGCTTTTGGCATGTAGGCGTTAATTCTGATGGTCTTTTAAAGGCTTCTTTGGTGAATATGTATCATTATCAGACACTCAGTTTTGGATTATCAGGACTTTTTAACCCTTTTTACTTACCCAGACAACTGTTTACCATATGGTGGGTTTTTAGAACATATAAAATGAAGGTAACAGTGTGCTTGGATTTTTCTGTTTTTTCTTGTTTTAATTCATGTACGTACATAATGAAAATAAATCATGGCTTGAAATTTTGTGTAATTTTAATAATAATCTATGTAAGATTAAGCAACCCTAAGAGGATTTTTGTATTCTGTGCAAAGTATTCACTTAATTGACATGGTTTCATGGTTGACATGTTAATCAGAATTATAGACATGTCATGTTGTCTGAGAAATATCATGAAAAAAAGTGCTTGTACTAGATCAATGTACTGATCATTTTCAGCAAAAGCAGTCACTAAGTTACTAAATGTGATGATGAAATCAACGACTATAAATTCTCAAACTTTCAAACCATTTTTTCAGGGTAGGCCTATTTAAACTAAACGAAAAATTATCAATCCTACTCACATGCTTTTTGATTGGACCTAAAAAAAAATATTGTATATCATACAAAAGCTACTTGACATTCATTACTTTTGTTCCTGTACTAAACCAAAACAACCAGAATAGTCTAACTAAATCTGGTTGTGCTGTCTGCATTATGAGTGTTAAATCTTTTGTTGTGTTTCTTTGTTTTTTGGAACAATGGGAGATCAGGCTCTTTCTCTCATTCGTCTTGGCAGTGCTGATTTGCAGACGTTGCCTGTAGGCCTCCTGCCTTGGCCCTTACGTTGACAGGGTGCGGATGAGGACTCCTCTGGAAAACTGACCAGTTCACCCATCTTCCTGGCTTCAGGGCCTGAATCTCTCTGTTAAATCTCACTCATTCTCAGTTCTACCAGGCAGTCTTCCATCGCTCTTGGCTTCACTGCTAGCCATAAAATGGCTACAGCGAGCAACAAACTAACCCTCCGCAGTTGCCAGCAGAACACAATAACAAACTATCATAAGTCAGGCTGTCTTTTTTTCGACTCTCGGATCTTGGTTTAAAAATAGAAATAAACTAATTTGTCATTGTAGGAGAAGCAGCATGGGTGGGGTATATTGAGGAGACTGTGGTGAGATTCTCAGTGTCACCACTGGGTCCTGACAGCGTAGGTGGGCACATAATGGCATACTCTGTGCCAATGCCCAGGGAAATCAACCAACTGGTGGGAAGTTTGAGAATCCGCATCCTGCCGCGGGACTTTGTGTTACTTCATTTGATGGTGTGGATGTATAAATAGACTGTGGGTCGTCATGCATTATGACACTGCAGCCAGACACAGTGATAGTAAATTTAAGATGTGATGGTGTCAAGCACTCTACAAGTTATTCAATTAATATGGACAAAAATTTAAAATTTAAACTAAAAACAAAAGCAAAATACATTTTCATGGCAGTAAGTCAGTCATTGGAAGGTTTTGGCAAAAACTGAAATCTGAACCCTGCATAGAAGAATCTAGGAGAAAAAAGCTATTAAAAATTTAGAATTTTTTTTTTTTTTTTTTTTTTTAGTTTAGTTTGAAGTGATGGTATGGATAGAAGAGGAAAAGACAAAGGATTGAAACAGTGGGAGTTATACAGAGAAAGCGAGTGACTGTGAACGAGATATACTTTTCCTAGCAGGCCCTGTGTTTACGTGTTTTGCTGTAAAGTTCTGTTTTCGGCTATATGGATTACAGGCTTTTTTTCTTCTTAGGAGTCTTTTATGGTACAGTACTCAATTTGTGCCTCCTTTATCAGTCACAGCGGCTGCGTATGCTGACACTGTGTTTCAGCTATGTGTGTGTGCATCTTTATATACAGCGGTGGAGTTTTAAGCACATGCCCAGCACGTCCGTCCGGCTTCAGTCCAGCGGAGGAAATAAAGAGGAGGTGAGACAAAAAGCTTCCCCATGGCTCCAGGCTATAGTTGAAACAGCCACACAGGAATTCTAAATATCATTTTTCTCCAAGAGCATCTATTCCTCCACCCCCTCTGCTCCCTCTTTCCCTTTTATAGCCTTCAAAACACTCACAAAAAACACACGGCACACACTCAGAGTAGGGTTGGGCCGATAGATGATGCCGTCGTCCATCGGCAATGGCTGACAAGACATCACGATGTTGAGCTGGCAATAGAATAGAAAAATAGAACATTTATGGAATAGAATAAGCAACTAATTTAATGTTAACAGGGCTCCTAATTTTAATTACAAATGTTCATAAGTGTGCTTGTTTTGATAATATGATTACTGTTTAAAGGTTTTATATTAGTAAGGTTCTTTGCATTCATCTGATTAAAAATATAGTCTAGTCAATAACAGTAATATTGCGAAATATTTGTACAATTTAAAATAACAGTTTTCTATCTTTTTCCTGTGATGTCAGATCTCGACTTTGCCAGTCTTCAGTGTCCCAAGATCCTTTGGAGATCATTCTAATATGCTGATTTTTTGCTCAATAAACATTTCTTATTATTATCACAGTGGAAAATAGTTGTACTGGTTGTACATATGATCTTAGAAGAATAGGTTTTTTATGTGTGATATTTACAACAGATTCAACAAGGATGTTTACATCACACTCACTTGTCTTCTATGCTGTCTTGTTTTGGTGCATAAATCTTTTTGGTTTGTAACAAGAATTCAATAGTGGTTCATAATCAAAATTCTGGAAAACTTTATTAAAAGCATCCTCCATGCCTAACATTTTCCTGGATTTTGAGTTTGAATCACTATAACATTTATTTTTTTAAAACAAAATGTCACTGTCTTACGTAATATCAAACATCCACACTAATATTATACCCACATTTAGTTAGCAAGCTAGTAAGCTAATAAAGGCAATAATCCAATCTTTATTCCACCTTATGTTTATAAAAAGTGCCTCTAATTAAAGCCCAATTAAGAATATATTTGTTTTTGAAACTTTATGACTTATAAATCGTTGAATAAGTGTTTGTTGTGCATCAAAACAGATCATGCATTTGTAACAGTGATCATCATTGTGTACACAGTGGAGCACATGGTCAAAGTACACATGACAGAGAATAACATCAGTGTAGGTTGCAAAATTGTTTATTAGGCCACTGATATGGTGGGTGAACGTTATTTCAGTCATTGCCAGAGGAAGACAGTTTAAAAACCTAAACAGTAACAGAAGAGAATAACAATAAATAATTGAAATGGTAGTTGGTGCACGTCTATATCTGCGTTATTGGAAATCAGTGTAGATGTAATTATCATCCAGGTGTTTTGGGATTTTTGGTTTCACTCTGCAAATGGAACCTTAAACCTTGTGATAATCTTCATTTGTAAATTTGTATTTGTTTGTAAAAGTTAAATTATTTTGTATTGGAAACATGAAAAAAAAAAACAATGACATTTCAGCAACATTTTTGCAGCAGTGTATTACTGTATCTTAGTTTACAACCAGACAGCAGACAGTTTACAACCAAGGCATAGCCTGACTCACTATGGGTAAGTTAACACATGGATCATCACACCAGTATACAAAAAAATATGTCCGAAAATACATTCATATAGGTTTATTTTATTTGTTGCAGGCAGTGATGCATTCATCCAATGATTATAACTAACAACAGACACAGTTTTAAAGCATCGCAAGCTACAAATGAAGAGCACATTGAACTGAAATCAATGTATACAACAAGCTGAGCTTTGCTGTGCTTTATCCTAACATTACACAAAGAATGAAAATCAAAGAAATCAATCATTCAGTCAGGGATGACTGCCCAAAAAGTGCCAAGTTTGTGTGAACAAAAATGTGCACTGCAAACTAATAAAAACATTATAAACTCTTACAAAATGATAAACAAATGTAGTTTAGGCATAGGTTTGACCAACGCTGGAAATACATTTACCTTTTTTGAAATATTCCATTAAACCTGCTGAGAAACAAGGAGCAAACTAAAATTCTCAGTTCCACACACATCTAGGAAACTCATGAATATTCATGTATGCTCCACCCACTGACACTCTCTGAAATTCTCAGAACCCCATCTCCCCCGCCCCCGTCCCATATGTCATCGTCCTTCATGATGTTTCACTGACATCGTCCGATGCCAATTTGGTAGACATCTCCCAACACTAGCTAAGAGGACTTTTCCCTCCGGACTGGGCGGCACTTTTGCTCTGGTTTCCCCTCCCTTACTGCATGAGAAATTATGATGTTGGTTTCCCGTTGTCACCTTGCTATCCTTTGACTGCTCCCAATTTGCATAGGCTGTGTTGTTGCTCGACGATATATGGGCCAGCTTTAAGGAAATTGCATTTTGGCGCCGGGCCCCTGCTGTACAGCAGGCAGAGAATCGTAAGTGTCAGTGATAGACTGGGCGATATAAATAGCTCCAGTGATGGCAGGATAATGCATGGAGCTTTCTCCTCACCACAGCTCAGGACTGGCACGGAGACAGAGGGAAAAGCGGGCCATGGATCTTTTTTTCGGGTCACTCTGAAAAGCTCCTTGAGGTGCAGGAAGAGCCCTTGATTAATTATTATCATCATCATCTTCATCCTTAGCGGGAGTATAAATCAGCCAGACGTCAGTGTGGCTGTGGGAGAGGGAGGTGGGGGAGGGTACGGTGTGCAGGACTTGTAGGCTGTTGAATGGTTGTCAGTTTTTATTGTGTTTGATTAAATACACTGCCTCGTCACAGCCCAACCCCCCCAAGTGATAGATCCAGCTCCGTCTTGTCCGAAGAACAGGAGAGCATCTGACTGTTGCTGGACAATTGTTTAAAGTGTCGTAGATGCTATCAGGGGCGCCTGCAGGATTTTAGCTGAGGGTACGCACAGAGACACTTTTTTATTTTTTTGTAATGAAGGTGTCTTCATCCAGCACAGTTTGTTCACTGTGTTTGTTTTACTGACTCAGAAACTGCTTCAGATGATTCAGCATAGGTGGAAGGTGGAATCTATTAACTACACACATCATAAACCCATCTTTTTAGGCAAGTATATGGGTGTCATGTTATAAAATATTTTAATACGACTGCATTTATATTTAATGTGATCACAGTTTAATAAAAACATTGTAAGTTACAAATTTTTTCATTGTTTTGTTTCATTTCCGCAATTATTCAAACAGCAAATAAATTATATATCGAAAGCGATTAAAGAATATTTACATTATCACATTATCAATGACTATAGTATAGTGCGAGTTTAATCACTATCAATGAAGCTGGCTACACTGTGAAATTAATCTCTTACATGGTACAAACATCTGCACTTTGTTGTTCATGATGAGAGAATTCGCGAAAGTGCAGAATGTGAGCGTGTGCACTGAACAAAACTCCGCTGTTTCAGTGATGACTAAACTGAAGGCTTCTGATTAGCCATTGCATTCATAAACTCAACAGAATCGTGTGTGATGTGTTATAATGTGCAACGCTGTAAAACACGTCAAAAGAAATATGATGTAGAATAGCAGCAGAATAATGGTTGTCAATCTTGTTTTAGACTGCCAAATACACTTCCATTCATACACAGTTAAGTCACTAGACAGCTAGTTTACATACAGTACAGTGCAATATGAGCTATATGTAAACTTTTGACATGATTAGACTCACTTCTTGTATAATATAAGTTGCCATCTATGATTTAGACCATAGATAAAGTGACTACATTATATAGAGAGAGATAGAAGTCTTTTATGCTCACTAAGGCTGCATTTATTCAATCAAAAATACAGTAAAAACAGTAATATTTTGAAATATTAAAATTTTCAGTTTTCGATTCTGTTTTAAAATGTAATTTATTCCCGTTATGGCAAAGCGGAATCTTAAGCAGCCATTACTTCAGTCTTCACTGTGATCCTTCAGCATGATCCTTCAGAAATCATTCTAATATGGTGTTCAAGAAACATTTATTATCAGTGTTGAAAACAGTTGTGCTGCCTAATAATATTGTGGAAGTGATTATACATCTTGATTCTTTGATGAATAGAAAGTTCAAAAGGGCAGCATTTATTTAAAATAGAGTTTTTAAAACAATGTAAAAGGTTTTTACTGTACTAATGATGTTATTTTTAATATTATTATTAACTGTCACTGTCGTTACAGCTTATTTATAAATTTATATTTTTATACAATGATATAGTTATATAAAATTACTAATGTTTTCAGTTTACCTGTAAGTATGGCTGTCAGTTCCACTCTCATTAGTATTTTAGGAAGTACGCTGTAGTCCAGTTGGTTAAAAAAAAAGAAAAAAACCTAGCACGGGCAGACCTTGCTCAACTATTCCAGATTTACCTGTTTTGAGATGATTCTCATTTATTCATTGATTAAGGGTTGATATCACCAGTAATTTTGTCAGTGGCTTAAATTGTAGGATAAGAAAATCTAATTTAATAAAAATTCCCTTCATCTGTTTTCATATCTTTTTCTTTTGTCATATCATTTTGCTGCAGTCAGTGTCTGTGGCAGTGTGACTATGGAGGTGTTAGGAGCATCAGAGGCTATGTGTGTGTGTGTGTGTGTGTGTGTGTGTGTGTGTGTGTGTGTGTGTGTGTGTGTGTGTGTGTGTTTGTGTGTGTGTGTGAGAGAGAGAGAGAGAGAGAGAGAGAAACCCTTTTTTGTGTCACACTGACTGTTATGAATATATGTACACAGGTAAACCCGCCTGTGGATTTGTCTTTATAAAAACTCTTTGACACGTCGGCTGCGGAACCACTTCATTTATTCCACTTGCGTAGATTAAGGCTGGCATTACTGGTAAGGTCACACCATGAATCATTGTTACCTTGACACCGGAGCTCTGCCGAGCATGGCCGGGCGGGCGGCAGGTCGGGCAAGCGGGAAAGCATGCGGGCGAAACACCACAGAGGCTGAGGAGAAATATCCATCAGTGCCTCCATTACCTGCTCCCACATAGGCCAACACAAGGTCTCCTAGTGGGCATCAGGGTGTCAGTGGGAATAGGTAATAATCGGGAGTGATGGGGGAGTTTTTAAATGACGTGTATGTTGGGTAATCCAGCAGCACTGTGCTTTCTGTAGCACCTTTGGATCCTGACATCTCCCCTTCTCTTCTTCTGCCGCACACACTTAGTCCCACCACCTCTCACAACTGTCATGGACAAGCACACACACACTTTCATTATTAGCTTTCTCGTGACACTGAATAGATTTGACAGAGTAACCCAATCTCAGGCCACTGAAAAATGATGAGCAACAGTTATTTTAAGACCTTCCAGATATTCTCAGAGTTTGACTGGCACTGTACCATAATGAGTGTGTATTAGTGATCTCCTCCCACACAGGGAAGGTGGGATTTATTTTTATTAGCTCCAGCTTGTTGATGCAAGAACTCTGCCTGTAAACATGACCCTGTGACCCAATCCAGCACCATCAAAGAATGACCTCAACCCCAAAATTGCTTATTCTTTCTCTTTTTTTCTCTCTACAAGTCAATAAATACAGAAGTATTAAAATGTTTGTGTGTGCTTGTTTGTTCACAATTTTACCAGATTGATAATTGATAATGATTTGTTTTATAAAGTACACACACAAAACCTGGCAGATTTTGACAGTTTGGTTCAGCTCAAGATATATATAAAGGGAGTCTGAAATTACTTTATCTCTGTGTCACATGGAGTCTGATATAATTATTTAATATGGTAAGAAGCTATGCCTAAAGTCACCCTATATTTGCTTTTGGCCGTTTTTTAGTGTTGTCGACTTCTGTCTGAATTTACTGAATACCCATAATGCACTCTGATTAATAGTGTATAACCAGTTTAGATGGGATGATGCTATATTGCACATAATATAACGCAGAAAAGTATGCCAAACTCAAAAAAGAACAAAAATAGAATATTATATCAATAGTGCTATCTTTCATTTTTTGTAATTTTTTGTGAAGTTTGTAACACATTGAGCCAAAATGATGAAAAGTACTGTACATCACACATTAACTGTGTGTGTGTGTGTGTGTGTGTGTGTGTGTGTGTGTGTGTGTGTGTGTGTGTGTGTGTGTGTGTGTGTGTGTGTGTAAATTAAATGGAGGATTTGATTAACTTTGCTGTCGTTTTCTCACTGTGAACGATCATAGAGGTCTATGTTCTCATTATCAGGGCTCCAATGAGGCAGAGGACTGGCCTTACTTTGTGTGAGACTGAGACTCTCAGTAATTCTTTGAAGGCCCATTAGCCTCCTCTATAGCCCAGACAATAAAAAAGGCGAAAATTAATGCACATCATATAGAGCAGCTTTTCTCAACTAAGTTGCAGGCCTGTTCTTAAAGGGTCATGAACAACAAGGATAAAACATGCTAAACAATGCTAAATGTGAATAATAAAATGAAACTAGCCATATAACAGTGCATAGTTTGGGTAGCAAAATAAATAGGCTTTTTTTTAAAGAGGAGAACACAACTCTGGTAGAAACTAGCCAAATAATTCAGACCCCAACACGAAGGTTGCTTGACATGACTTCATTCTTGAAATCAGTGGGGAAAAAATGACCCAGACTACATTAAATATGGATTCACTTGCAGTGAGGATAAACACTGTTTATTTTGTGCAGTGATTCATTGGCTTAAAACCAACAAAATTCAACCTTTAGAAACCAAATTTTACCATTGAAGCTGTGTGTATATATGTAAATATTAAAAGCTTATGCAGTTTTCTGGCATATTAGTAGATTTCTAGGTTTGGTTTTACAGAATTTTGTTCACTTTTATATGATAAACAGTTAGATAATTAGTACAATAAACAAAAATACAGTTTCTGGGTCCTGAGACAAAACCAGTTGAGAACCACTGACATAATCTGTGTCTGTGTGTGTGTGTGTGTGTGTGTGTGTGTGTGTGTGTGTGTGTGTGTGTGTGTGTGTGTGTGTGTGTGTATCTTGTGTGTGTGTGTGTGTATGTGTGTGTGTATTTTTTTTTATATTATGGTAATGGGTTGTATGCTTTTTAAATGGTTGTTTTGAGGTGTTTTGTGCATTTTTTGAGGGGGTTTGGAGTGCACTCGTAACTCATGAATGAACTCCATTACACTCACTCAGAGTCCTGCACAATCCCGCACATCTCCCTGCCATCCATCAGCCCCTCTCTCTCTACATGTCCATTCCCACCCGCCTATCATACAAGCTCTTCAGCCTCTTGTCAATAGCCATCTCATCCTGGGATACAGAAAATATAATTCTGAATGGATCTAATCCAAAATCGAGAGTTCTTGATGATTTAATGTAACAAAAACAAACAAAAAAATTCTCTGCAGGTGGATTCTGAGACAAAATTCAAAGATGATTAAATTACCATATTGATAGAAATGGATATTGTATGTTAAACATTGGTTTAGGATCTTGTGACATATGACAGATTCAAACGCAAAGGAACTTTTTTCAGAGGTGACACTACATTTCTGTCTGTCTAGTCTATAGAGGGGACCGTTACTGTACATTGAGAAGGTCATATTGTGTTAGCAGATAAATATGTGCACTATAGAAACACTCTGCCATTGTCCCCTCCCCTCCATGTACCGAGCGGGGGGTTGGTCATGACTGATTTGGTAATAAAATGAGAAAGCTGTTGAGTCAGCTACAATGCTTCCATTCCACCTGCTTCTCTGTCACCACAGACACACACACACCAGATGTGCCTTCACTGTTTTCTGAGACTGTGAGGTTGTGGTTGTTTATATCAGTGTTTTCTTTGTGCTCACCATGCAGAATTACACATGATTCAGCCTTTTTTTCTAGTATTCAACATTGAAAATGGCTTAAAATTGTTCTGATCTCTCATCAGAGGATGTTTTGATCAAACTTTATTGTGAAGTTGAATAAATGTGGCACTGAAATAATTTAGCCATGTTTTTCACTTAAGCTGTAAGAAGAAATTTAAATAATTGAGGGGTTTTTTATGTGTACAAATATAACAATACATATTACATAAATACATAAGTCTGGGGTCAGTAATATTCAGTAAAAATTTTTATGCATTTTGGCAGATGCTAGTATAACGGAGGCCAGCGAGTAGGTGCTGTGCAGGTAAAACCTCACTCCCCTGATCTCACGAGATGCACTAGCGACAGATGCTAGTGGCTGCAGTCATTTAGCCTCCTTGATAGCGCGTCCGCCTCCCATGCCGGAGACCCGGGTTCGAGGCCCACTCGGAGCGAATACGAGGTGTGGCAACAAGGACCCGGGAGAGAGGGGTTACACTGGTGCTGTGACCCAGATGGGAGTGAGGTTTAGGGGGGTGAGTGTAACAGAGGCCAGCGAGTACTGTAGGTGCTGTGCAGGTAAAACCTCACTCCACTGATAATTAATAATTTACAGGTTTACAGTATTTTTGGTCAAGTAATAAAGGCTTGCTGAGCATAAAATAAATTCTTCCAAAAACAATTAAAAAAACTCTACCAGCTCAAAACTTTTGAATTGTAGTGTGTGCATGTATATATACACACAAATATACATATTTGATTTGCTCATTATTGTCAATAATTTAAATAATATTGTCAACATTATTAAATTGCCTTTAATCTTTAACAGGAACTGTGTGCAATTTAATGTGTTTCTGGAATCAGGTCGTTACACTTTTTCTTTCATATATTGAGCTCAGTCACTAATTAAATCAAGCAGAACATCCTTTAATAAAAGTGATGTTAGAGTTCATGTAATCATTGTAATGAGTGTTTGCACCAACTGAGCCTCTCTTGATTTCCTCTTCATTGATTCGAATTTTGAAACAAGCCTTCCCATTCTCTGTCTCTCTCAGTCCAGACACCTGTGAGGTGATTTATCCTGTGAACACACACACACTTTGCACCTCAGATGAGGCAGAAAGTGCCGCTTAACCCCAGCTGGCTGCACTTTGCTCACATAAACCAGTGCTCGGCGAGTAAACAAGAGTTAGCAAGCCGCCCCCTGAAATGAATATTGTATACACATAGCTCAGCTAAGTGCTGTTGTTTATGTCAGTGATGGTGTTTATGGCTCTAGCAAGGCCTCTTAGCGCAGTTAAGTTTCCACAGCATCCCACTCCAGCCATCAATCCCACCTCTATCTCCATCTATTCCCCCGTTCACTTGGGCTAATGCTCAGCGCTCAGCTTTTGCTGCCTACCTCTCTTTTTCTCTCTGGTTCCTACTCACCTTCCTTACTTACTTACTTCCTTCCAGATGGTGCATTTCACAACCTGCTAGGCATGATCAATCAAGCCCAGATGCAGACCGGGCTATTAAGGTCAGTAATGATCGGCCTTTGAGCGTTATGGGCCTGGCTCCTGTTGTAAAGCCATGCATCAAACTCGCCTTTCCCCACTCTCCTCTTACACCCCTTAACAAGCCGGCTTAAAATATCGGCCGGCGGATAGGAAATGAAAAGGGTACAACCTTATCTCTCCAAAGACAGGCCACTGAAGCCCTGAGGTGTAATAAAACTACAGGACTTAGCCGTCACCAGGAGTCATCTCTTTTATAAGCAATATTTTTCAAAGTTTGGCTAAGTGGTGGGCACCGGGTGCTGGATTGCGATGTAATGTATCACATAGTGTGCGTTGCTGGAAGCTGCCTCTGATAGCCAGCTCTGCTCGTCTTCTGTCACAACCTGGGATTTCTACATATAACAGCTGGGCCTGTGCGATCCTGCAAGACAATAGTACGCCTACGGGGATGGTGTGTGTTGTGTACGTATGTGCATATTCATCATTTGCGCTCCTCCGTATAATGGTACAGCCACAAACGTTTGTGTTACATTAGCATTTGTTTGAGGACGTGCCTGTGGGTTTTTCGAAGTTGAAAAATGTTTCTTTGTGCAAAAGATCCACTGCACCTTTAAATGTGAACCATCTCTCGTTCTTCCTCTCCGCCACCTCTAGCTGCTTCACAGACAACCGTAGCCTCAAGCGTAATTTATGATCCACTCTTCACAAAAAGCCTCTTACCCAGACTGCAGCTGGAGGATAAATCTCGCTCTCACCCTGGATAAAATGCTCTTGTCGTCCATCACATTTTTCTGACATTTATGCCTGGATATAAACAAGGTATTATTAAGACCTGATCATCAGCCATATGAACACAAAAAGCTGGCATGCCATGAACAGCACTCTTAATGAATTAACTTATTAATTAATTAAGGATCAGAGGGCCACCCTTCTCCGACATGCTCCTGAATAAATAAAGGCCTAGCGGCTCGGTGAGTGATGGCACTGTTTATCTCCTGTCTGGAGTCCAGGTGGTGTGTTCCTCACACCTCTATCAATGCCACCAGCCCCGTTAACGTTTGTAAGCACCACATCAATTGCCCTCTTCATACATTAACAGAGGGTTTCCGAACATGCTCCTGGGGGCCTGGATCTTTCAGGAGCTCTACTGTGCTGAATTCAATACAAATCAGGATTTCTGTAAAAAAAAAAAAACAATGTAACAAAGTTCGTAGATCGGGAAGAAGGAGGCTGGAACCGGCGAACATTTAAACACAAAACATTAATAACCTAATAAACAAGCACAAAACGAAAGTAAAAGTGGCAGCCCCTCACAGACGACTGCCTCGTAAAACAACAACATAAAATCCAGGCCTAGTCCTCTCTTGTCTTGCATTGTCGACACTCCTCCTTTTATCCTTCCAGAGCTCTGCTGTGGGGCTCGAGACCGGTGAGTGCTGCAGGTGTCTCTCATTATCATTAACTCTACTGGCCTTGCTTTGTTCCCATGGCTCTCGCCCCTGCCCCACTCGTCACATACCCCCATTGCCGGCCGGGGGTACTCCGGAGACCGTGCTCTACAACATCACCCCCCACCCCCACCCCCCGCCAATTACAGCGGCCGCGGTGTACCTGGGGGTAAAGACAGAGACAGATGAGGAGAGACAGAGACGAGAGAGGGGAGAGAGGAAAAGAAAAAAATTCTTGGTCCGGTTACCGGACACACTGTTGCTTGTTCCTCAACTAGCTGAGAGGCTCTCACTCGCGGTGCCATGCGATGTTGCTGGACATCTTTGGAGAACAGCCCAACGCTACTCCATCTCCTGGCGGATGGTGATGGCTCCTCCGGTCGAGGGTAGCGAGTCCCCTGTTCCCTGCTCCTTCCCAATCATGGCAGACGGCAGCAGGCTCCGGCCTCTTGGCGAACGGCGCCAACTCCTCCTCTCCCTCTCAGATGGCAGCCACCCCTCCTCGGCCCAGCAAGCTCTCCATCCCACATCATCTTCCATCACTCCAGTACCACCACCTCGGGCAGCCTGGTCCTCTCTCGTCTTGCACTGTCGCCACTCCTCCTTTTATTCTTCCGGAGCTCCTCCATGGGACTCGAGACTGGTGAGTGGTGCAGGTGTCACCCATCATCATTAACTCCACCGGCCTCACTCTCGGCCCCGCCTCACTTGTCACATGCAATTTGCTCACGTTCAATTCATGAGGTGAAATTGGCACCACAAGGAATTGCAATTTGAATAGGAATGACATGAAATGTCTGTCAATCTATCCATCCATCCATCCATCAATATGTCTTGAAAAACTAGTGAAAATAAAAATTATATGAATTTCGTTCAATTAATTTTAATTATGCTTCCTTGCATTCAAATGTACAATTCTGTATCCTATATACTGTCTCAGTTCAAATTTAGAAACTGAGTTGTAATATAAAAGGCATACTCAGTTAATTTCTGAATGGCACATAATCCTGGTATAGGTTTTAGGATTGTTTGCATTGTTATGAGATGGTATTAGTGTGTAAGCTACCATAGTTTTATGCTGTATATGTTGTACTGTAAAGTGAAGTACAATATACTAACCAGTTGTAAGATTGGAGTGTGTGGAGGGATTGAAGAATGAGTGTGGTGTGGTCAGTTATCTTCTGATTGGCCCAGGTTGGGAGGGAGTAGTTGCATTAGACCCATAAAGCACTGAGGCACAGGGCAGAAAATTGAGAGCATGATGGCAGTGTCGTTCCTCAGCCTAGGAAGAAGATGAAGCCTCAGCCTAGAGGGAGAGAGTAATCTGGCCTTTCACCAATGCATCCTGGGAGTTGTGGTTTTCTCTCAGTTGGCGTCATGGATCTTTTACTGGTTCAGCCACAAAGGATTCGTGGACTTGTTTACAGTATAAATAGTTTGTATCTGGAAACACAATATTTTGGTTTTGACCACAGGGAATCAGTCACTGAGTGGGAAATTTGGGCTGGATAGAGCTTGCAGTGGGACTATAGACTTATTTTATTTTTATTGTGTATTTGTACTGGTCTTGTTCTGTTTTTTTCTCCGTTATACGCTCCATGCCCACTTACCAGCCTTGTGCCAGTAGCCAACAACATCTTTTCCATACTATCCCCATAATACAGAGATGCACTCACACTCCTATGTTGTGATGTGTGTTCTTCTTGTCTTATCTGGTTATCATCAAAAAGCAAGGCAGATTTTATAGGTACAATAAAAGCTAAATATTAGTATTAGCACACTACTCTGCAGTCTAAAACTCACAGTGAGACGTGTTTTGACCTTCAAGGATATTTGTGCTGTACTCTGAAAACACTCAAGCTAATGTTAAAAATAGTATTATTCTCGATTCTACACTACAGATGTGTGTGTACCAAGCATTATTCTATTTATCTATTGCAATTGCTGTTTGTATACGCATTTGTTTTGCAATTTTGTCATTTAAAACCCCCTGTACTAAACCTAGTAAACTTCCTTGTTGACTACTGCCTACATTAGCAGAACATTTTAACTTAAGCGTGAACCTCATTACTGACTCATTTAGAATGCTCTTTATAGACATCATCTCCATACACCACACTTCTCATGTGAAGCACATGTGAGACTACGGCTGTGTCCAAAATCACGTCATGTCAGCATTTGTTCTGTAATTAATAAAGAATAAAGAAAGTTCTCGATCATAAATTAAACGTTCTAGAAGTATTCAAGTATGTGTAATATGTTCTGATTTGTTGGAATTGTCATGTGACCATTGTGGCCTCATCGGATAATAAAATGAGTGCACACTTCAAAAGCTCTGTCTGAAGTAGTATGTTATCCGGGAATTTTTAAGAAAATTTTTGACACACTTTTAGCATACTATAATGCGTCATGAATTAGCGTTTTTGCACTTCTGGTTCCATTTTCCATTGATTTTTATTTATTTTTATTTTTTGGTTAAATGCCTGAATAAAGACTGTGGTTAACAACATTTTTATTAAAACAAATTAGAATATTCACACTTCAGCATTTTAGATGAATGTGTTACTTGTGCTTTTCCACTCATGATGCCTTAAAAAGCTCACAACAGACATAAGTAGATGTGTGCTCAGGTGTGTCAGTGATTTCTGGCCTGCCCACCTCCTCCCCCTCTATCTGAAATGAAGACATTGTTCCTGGAATATCAGCAGGAGCTCTTGGCTGCGAGCTGAATTAGGATGGAGGTAGGAGGAGGCTCTGTGTGTGTGTTATGTAGCTGTGGGGTTATTTGTTGAGCTCACAGTCTCAGGTGTCAGATAGTGTTGAGCGAGTTCTCCAGCCCTGGGCTCTTCTCTCCTTTCTCTCTCTCTCATACACACACACACACACACACACACACACTCTATCTCTCTCAAAGGCCACTTAACTGGTTGGGAGCTGGAGCATGACCCCTCAGCCAGCCAGTGTTAAAAGCCAAGACCTGTAATGATGCACCTTCCTCTGCTCCAGCAGATCCAGCGGATAGGAGGTGACCTCTACAGTCCGACCTGTCCCTCACACACCCATGTTCTGTCTTCCTTGTCTCTTGACACCCCTTTGGTCTCTGTCATCGGAATGCTGCTATGTCCTTTATGCATTCACTGTCACCCATATCGGTACTTCTGCTACCACACACTCACAAACATACATACTCTCCCTCTCTCTCTCTCTCTCTCTCTTTCTTTCTCTCCCTCTCTCTCTCTCTCTCTCTCTTTCGCTCAGTGTTTTTTGCCGGGCTCTGTGCCGGCATTGTTTTCACTTCTTCAGTCTTGAGTGGCAAGGTGACATTGCATGTCATATCAACATTCCATGGCAGTCCCCTTTTCTCTTGAGAGTAATTATTTCTTTCAGAGTGAAAGGTTCAATTTGCTATAAAAGAACAAGAGCCGCAGGTACAGAGAGAGAGGGAGGTGGAGGACGAGCCATATCTTGGCTGTTTGGTGTGTTCTGGACAGGCTGTTCTCATTGGGGAGTTGACAGAGTGTTTAGGGTGAGGGTGGGCGGCAGCGCTCGCTGACGTCAGAAGAGTTTCAGGCCAATGGCTCCTGTGCCAGCTCACATTACATCAGCACTCAGTGACACTGGACTGTGGCAGAGACCGTGAGGAGAATGTGAGTCCACAGCAAGGTTGTTTTTGTTTGTTTTTTAAAGGAAAACAGCTCGTCTTGTCAGAAGTAGCCAAATGACACAGGATCATGCTTTATGAGAGGAGAATGCTGGAGTCTATGTGTTCTCACCCTACAGAGAAACAAATGAAATCGTGAACTGGATTCAAAAAGAGTGATCATTCACTAATTATCTTGTCAAACTGTCACCATGAGAAGTCTGCAGTGGTACTTAATTCTCTGTGGTAACTAACACACACACAGGCCTGTCTGCACATGCTTCTAAATTAAGCGAAATCTGTGTGTGCTGTATGTGTGTATACAGGTGTAAAAAGTCTTTCACATTTGGATTTTGATCTCCAGTGCAGTGTTTAATCTGACAAGCAATAATTATAAATGACTAACAAAATATATACATACACTACCAAAAGTTAATATTTTTTAATGTTTGTGCAAAAGGTATTTGTATGCTCACCAAGGTGATATTTGATCAAAAGTACTGAAAAAAAATGAAATATGAAATATTAATTTAAAATAACTGTTTTCTGTTTTAGCATATGTTAAAATCACATTTATTCATGTGATGACAATTATTCCTGCCTTTGGTGTTGCATGATCCTTCAGAAATAATTCTAGTATGCTGATTTGGTGCTCAAGAAATTTCTTATTATCAATGTGGAAAACAGTTGTGCTGCTTAGGATTTTTTTGTGGAAACCATCATACTTTTTCCAGATTCTTTGATGAATAGAAAGTTCATAGAGAACTTTTGATGAATAGAAAGAACAGTGTTCATTTGAAATAGAAATCTTTTGTAACATTGAAATTTCTTTACATCTTGTCACTTTTGATAAGTTTAAAATAATTATATTTTAATTTGGGGATAAAAATTATGATTATTTAGATTCTGTTATTAATGGTTTTAGATTGTCAGATTAACAACTTAGTTAAAGTTAAGACTTTTTGTCATGCTTGACATTGATGATTGGGTGTACTAAGTTACCTTTCTTTTCTGGCATCTTCATTTGCACACAAAATTTAAATGATACCACACAAACCCAAGCAAGTCCTTCTAATAATGTCGGTGTTGTATTGTCAGGAGTCAGTTGTGTTTAGGCAAAATCATCACAAAGACAATTAAGCAGTCACAATTTTGTCCTTCGAGGAAAGAAATCTCAAACAATCTCCAAGATTTCTCTCAGGCTGCAAAATTGTGGCACTGTGCGCCAGACTTTAGAATTCTCCCAGAATCCCTTCTTGTAAATTTCCAGAATCTCTTTCTACATGGAGATTGGTGTGTGAGAATGTAAGTGTGTGAGTGTGTGCATGTGTATGTTTTCTTCTGGGTGGGATTAGGCATTCTCTCCAGACTAGCAGAGGAGCTTATTTAAAGCAGCAGGCTTGTCATGGGGACTATTTAAAGTGGAAGGTTTAGCAATTGAAGTCTGTGTGTGTGTGTGTGTGTGTGTGTGTGTGTGTCTGTGTGTGTGTGTGTGTGTGTGTATGTGTGTGTGTGTGTGTGTGTGTGTGTGTGTGTGTGTGTGTGTGTGTGTGTGTGTGTGTGTGTGTGTGGCAAAGCTAGGTAAGTTTTGGTTCTCAGGGTATGTGTTTGGGATTATGAATATTTTTTCTGAGGGTTTGGGGGGTTTAGGGATTCTGTTTACAGACAGGGTGGGTTTGGTGTCAGTGTTCCCCACATGGATAGTAAAACCTTAAATCATTTACACTGAGAGAACCAGATATTGGTTTACATGTAGACAAGTTCCCATGAGAAAAAAAAGGTTTCTTTGAGGGTTATGCCTAGTGTTAGGGAATAGAAAATGTCATTAGTTAATAAAAATAAATGTATTATTGAATGTAGTTTTTGTGTGGTTTGTGTGGTTTTTTTTTCACAAACAATGCTTTGATGGCTGTAGCAGCAGGGCTGTAAAATAGGTGAATTTAAAGATGCATCTTCTCAGAGAAAGTTCAGCAATTTTAAGCACAACACTCTGTCAGCATGCTAAAACACTCTCAGGGAAGTTGTATCTCTTCATCTGTTTCAAAGCACCATCAAAAAAAACTAAATAAATGTGTAAACGCCAGTAATATTGGACTATGTTGAGCATGCTAAAACACTCTCAGGGAAGAATTTGTTTTGGTGAGTAATTTTCTATTTATTTTAGAGAAATTTGTGTTTCTCTCTTTAGCAGATTCAAAGTTAATGTCCGGGAGAAAAAAACAGCAAACACACAAAACATTTTCAAACACACATTTGAATGAACATGAGGAATAGAAGGAATTTGCATACTTAATCTCAGATAGATAGATAGATAGATAGATAGATAGATAGATAGATAGATAGATAGAAGTTGTGTTTTGAGTTGGTTTTAGGATTAGGAGGAATTTTTATGATTAGATATATAGATATATAAATATTGATAAAAAGAGAACAAATATAATTCTATTTTGTATTTTATTAACATTATTTTTTTTATTATTATTATTTAATATTTTAATACTAATTAAACATGTTATAGTGTTTTTATGCATTTTTAGATAGATAGATAGATAGCAGTTGTGTGCGGTGGTTTTAAAATGAGGAGGCAGGAAACAGTTTACAATAAGGTTTCATAAGTTAACATTAGTTAATTACTTTAGTTAACATGATCTAAGAATAAACAATAGCCTACTTCTACAGTATTTATTAATCTTAGTTAATATTAATTTTAACATTTACTAATGCATTACTAAAATCAAAAGTTGTGTTTGTTAACATTCGTTTATGCACTGTGAACTAACATGAGCTAACAATGAACTGTATTTGTATTAACTAATTTAAACAAATATTTATAAATACTGTAATAAATGATCATGTTCGTTAACTCATTAAATGACACCTTATTGTAAAATGTTATCAATAATTTTTATTTGTGAACTCATGGTCAGCTGTTCTTTTTAATAGTCAGAAGATATATCTTTCATTTCATCACGCTGAATGCTCATTAAAAACCAAGGCAATCATCACGTTTTTAGACCATTTCAAGTTTTATTTTGACGTGAGACAAAGTAGTGGTATCTAAGCGGGAGAGTTGTTTACTCTAATAATTAGTCAATAACGCCATAATTTTCTTCATTCAGGCCGAGAGCTCACATGAAAACAAGAGGCAGGATTTATCACACGAACCAATAATATCCAACCTTAGCCAGTCCCTCTAGGATTTTGCTGAATTTTTTCTGATTTTTGCGGCCTAAAATTACTGATTTTACTGTGGCTTTTCTCAAAATATGCGGTGATATTTGCGGCTTTTCTTATTGTTTTGCAGTGAAAATATACCACAGACAACATTCTTCTAACACAGTTATGACTTTTCTGACTTCGAGAAACATTGTAGGGCTCAAGACTAACATTTGAGGACACCAGCACCAGTGCCATTAAGTTCTACAGAAGGATGTTCTCAGAGATGCCTATTTGATGTCTGCATTTACATATGCAAGATGTATTTTTAAGAGTGCTTGCTCATATGTCTCTAAGATGTTTCCTGTCAGATGTCAAATAACCATTTATTAGAATGCATTTAAAACTGCTTCTGAGACGATATCAGAGTACACAGCAGATGTTTCCCAGATCTTTAGCAGACGTTTTACAGCTGTACTTGTGCTGTCTGGGTAGTTGAGATGCAGATAAAGTTAACTTTTATTACTGTCATTCATAATGTCTAAATATAATTTAATAAATACAAAATATATACCACATATATATACATATATATATATATATATATATATATATATATATATGTATGTATTTATTAAATTATATTTAGACATTATGTATGACAGTGGTAATTTTATTTAAAAAAAAATTTAATAAGTTTTTGCTTTCCTACATTATGAAATTATGAATTTTTAGTTTTATATATGGGGGCAACTTATGAAGGATGAACAAATATCGTCACATTAAAATAACATTCAAATTCGGTAATACTTGAAGCTTTGAAGTGCTGGGAAAAGTTGTGTGAACCATTTAAAAAACACTCTAAAACATTAGAACATTTTTGCCACAAGTTGTTTCTGTAGTTTTACTATGTTAAATCCATAGTGAATGGTGGTGGTGATTTGTGTTTATTGAACAATGTTTTTCCTGGTTTCCACATCAGTGGCGTTTGTTCTGATATCTGTAGCTTCAACAGAGTTCTGTGCCGAATTTGAATGCTTCTCACAAGATTTAACAGAGATTTTATTGATTCTGTGGTGAATTCGACTGGTTTCTTCACTGTATCTCCCAGCGCTGTGTATAACGGTGTCACGTGATCGAGATCAGCCCGCGTCTCTGGCCCCGATCAGATAAACGGTCTACAAACAAGTAGTGCGGATTCGTTCCACTTTCGTCTTATTTATCCAATGTAGCTCATGTAAATCAGTCATGATGACAACGCAAGGCTGTTCATTCCCTTTTTAGAAATGAGAAACAACCGAATGCACATTGCGATGATGTCATGGGACGTGTCTAAGACCAAAATCTGCAATTATGAAAATTGCAGAGTTTCCTTGATTTTTGCGATAAATTCAGCGATCGCAAAATCCTGGAGGGACTGCTTATTGATCAAATCCAATTATAGCATGATTGATACGATGCCTGCTCTCACGTGACTTTCCCCCATTCATCTCAGTGAGCCTCCAGAAAAGTCACGGCACGCTTTGGGGTCTCTGTATAAAGTCAACGAACCGAATAGAGGCAAGCCTCTGCTGTAACTTTACCTGCGGGTGTCACTGTTGGACAGTGTTACTTTATAAAAACAAGTGACTTTTAGACTTTTAATTTCATTAGTCATATTTGCGCTGTTTTATTTTTGTAATATCGATTATTTTCTCATTAAACTATTTGAGCAGACACTGCCTCGCTTGCCTCCTCGGAGGAAACGCCCCTGTTAAACGCCCCTGATCCAGATTACCTTTGCTAACTAGGCATTAGAGATGATGCATGCATTCACTTCACAAAGTGCTGCTCGTTACTGGATATTTAAATTGCAAATCCTATGTTGGTCACTGAACTATACTCTCCTGACTCTATGAACAATTACCTCCCCTCCCACCATCAGATAAATAAGTGCTTCCTCCTAATAAGCTCCTACTATAGGGAACTAATGGCTCCCTCTTGCTCTTTTAATTTCTTTCATACCTTAACATGAGAAATTCATTATGTATCATCAGTAAACAGCAGTTTAAGATGCTGGCTGCACCATTGTCAGCTAATTGGCTCATTAAGAGTAACATTAAGAGGGAGAGAGGCTGTCGACAGGCCCTGCAGGACCCAGTCGATGCACCTTGTGCATGAAGCATTGATCTCCACTGAGCGTCGCCCAACCTGATTAAAGCTCAATAAAGCCTTTCGGCTGCTCTACAATGTACAGAACAGCACCCATCTGCCCCAGAGACCAACCTGAATTGGAGTCGCTCCACTTCTTCTCGCCCTGCCCCCCCCCCCGCCCTTTTTAGGTCCTGGGAACAGCTCCTCTGAAGGTTCTGCTTTGATTGTGGGGCTAAATGGGCCGGTGAAGAGATCAATATGGAGTAGAAGCAGTGTATAAGACACAAAGCATAAGCATGGTTGAGAATGGTTATAAGAACAGAAAGCTTAGCTTGCTCGCGATACAGAATGCGATGTATATAACTTCAGTACACAGTGTCGGATAACTAATGTTAAACAAGGACCATCTCTGCTACTGGAGAGTGACAGAGCACTTCAGAAATGCAGCCTGAAATATTCAAAAGAATCAAAAGAATCAACAATAAGTTCAGAGTTGCAAAGCTTAGAACTTGGACAGTGGAGGAGGTACAAAGCACAAAAGTTTTTATGGGTATATGTGTGTGGAATGTGTTTTTGTTTTTGCATACGCTCTTCTTTGCTTTTTTTGTCGCTGTCTGCCTGTCTGAACATCAATATCACATAGACGACAGAAATTATTCAGAAATTGCTGGTAATTTTTTCTAAATATTACAAAGAAACAGCAAGTACATTGAATTAATCAAGATGTTTTGAAGTAGAAAAACACTTTGTTTAATTTACTACTTTTGAAAAATAATTTTTACAGTGTTAGCATGGTTTTTCATTTTTACAGTACTTAGTAAAGTTTGTTTTGCTTTCTCTTTTTTATTATTATTTTTTATATTACTATTTCGAGTTTAATTTAATTTTATTTCAGTTTTACATTGTTCAGTTTTAGTTTTCATTTATTTTATGTTTGTTTTTTGTTAACAATAATAACACTTCTATATGTATTCAGATATAGATAGATATTGATAGATATAGATAGATTTTTTTTTTCAAATATGGAAATTAATATACTGAACCTCTCTGTAGTACATATTTACTTAATTGTATTCCGCTTAACATATTCCGCTGTAGAGATGCATCAGCATAGACTTCCACCATCATAAATCCCACCCATACTCATACAAATATACACAGACCCATAAAAAGCCTTAAACAAACTCATTGAGCATCAGCAAAGGTGGAGGCTTGGCTCGATGTGCTAAACACACAATAAAGGAACCTTTTTGGCTTAGGAGAAGTCTGATGTTATCCAAAAGAATGTGGAGAGCTTTTCTGTGGGAATGGATGATCGTTATTCATTCAGCTGTTGGATGCATCTGAATTTCATTGAGAATTGCTGCTATGGTCCTTTTTATAATTCGGGTTGTGTTAGATTTTGAGGATACAGGTTGTCATTAACTGGCTTATCTCCATCCGTCAGCTCTCCTCTTCTCTATCTCTCTCGCAAGGCAAACACCTGTTCCATCTTTTCTCCTTCCCTTGCTCAGCTGAGCTCACCTCTGGCTGGCACCCCCTGATCTGATTGAGACCTGGAGCAGGTGCTGCCTGGAGATAGAGAAGACTGAGATCAGGCCTTACAGTCCAGTAACTACAGCACTGATCATCTCTGCATCTGCAGATGTTGCTCATTCTCACACACATGTATCTACGCACAGAAGCTGATACGCACATAAAACAGTGAGAATCACAGGGTGGAGTGTGTACTTTCAGCTTTGACTGTGTTTAAAATACACACAAATGTTCAAACACAGTTCTTTCAACGTCTGCTGTGCTTTGATGTTCACTCAAGGTCAGCAGGCCAGTAAGCTATGGAAGAGCTGCATGATGGTAAGTAAGAAAGTTATTATGGTAACGTTGAAGTGAATTATTAATATTTTTCATACAGATATATCATACAGATATGTTGTTGTTGTTAACAATCACATTCTATTACTTTTAATTAATCACTTTAAAATATTGCCTTGCTTTATTATTGTTATTTTTACTTATTTATTTTCAAATAATGCAAGAATGTTAATGAAAGCAAAACATATTAGTATATTTTACTTTTATTTGCAAAAGACCCAAATATGCTTAGTGTGGCCACCAGCCAGTAGAGCTGAAACAATTATAAATAATGGGCTTATATACTGCCATTTTACCAAAGCAAATTTTTAAAAATAATAGTAGCATTTAAAAAAAAAAACTATTTTATTCTATTTAAGTTGTTAATCAAAATTAATAAAATTAAGTATGCTTTTATTGTATTTTTGTCAGTAATGTAATAGCATTAAATCCCAAAATTAAATGGAATGGAATGAAATTGTAATATTATTAAATATTATCACCTCAGTGGTTTTCAGGTGGCCTAAATCTGGATTCATTGCTTCCCACTTCAGCCCAGTGTTTTGTTTTCACCCACTCCCAGGTGCTTTTAGAAGTGTTAAGCATCATTATCTTACTAAAAGACCCATGACCTCTGACAGAGACAGTTTTCTGATGCTGGCTTCACCATTAACCGCGGAAAGGCTTTAGTAATCTGATTTCTTAATTCCATGCACAGATTCAAGGACCAAATAAGATGAACATACACTCAATGACCCCACAGGCACTTCCAAGATGTCACTTATTTACGAGCCATTTTCCATTCTCTTCATTCTGGTTCCCTTCTTCTTAAGTTTCCACTCCTCTGATAGCCCCCTCGGTCCTCCAGTCGTCCGTGGTGCAGGAGGATGGGGGATTAACGGATCAGTTCCCAATTTCCCCTCAGCCAGCTCGCCCATAATCACATCATTTTACACCTGACAAGAGGGATAAATTCCATTAGCTTTTATTAGCAGTAATTATCCCCAGGTCTAACCCCATGCTGTCCCTAGCCCTTTACCCACTTCTCCTCTCTCTCCCTTTTTCCTTTTATTCCTTTTTGTGCTTCTCATTTCTCTTGCTTTTTTTTTTTTTTTTTTTCTCGGAATCTATGCTCGTCCACTGTACCGCTCGCCCTACTGTTCTGGTTGGCTTCACCATGGCTTTTAATTAACACCCTCAGTCACAGTCAAGCAGGCTGCTTCCTTGAGCCCTCTGCTCACAGGGCATCCCACACCAGTATCTTACACACACATACACACACACCGTGGGCGAAGGGATGAGATGGGTCACACATTAAATGAGGAGCCGCTGGCTTGTGAAGCATGTTTCAGTGGGTGCTATCATGCGAGTCCTCTTCTTCTCCCTCTCGCTCTCTCTCTTCCCTGTTGGCTGTTTTTCAGTAGGAGTCAGAGCAGTGGCTTTATTGGTCGTTATGTATGGAGAGAGTGATCAGGGTTTGCAGGTGCTGAGAGCTGCAGCAGTTGTGTGTGTGTGTGTCTCAGGGCTGATTCATGCTGTCGTCCTCGTGAACACATCTGATGTAATTACACAATTATTCCCACTTGCCCACCTGTGGTAGGTAAGCTATACGACTCATACTTTGTTTCCCAACAAACACACCCATGCTGTTTTGGTGTTTACGATAATGTCTTACCCTGCCTTTTCACTGATTTTAAGCATGCTTATTTCTTCTGCCCCATTCTCATAGGTTGTTGTTTTGTGGTTTAGCTGGTTATTTGTAGGCAGTGCATCTTTTTACATAAATATACTTCAGATGATCACAAGGTCAAAAAGCTTATTTTCTACAATGGACATCTGTGGAATTTATATGTTTTAAAATATGTTTTATATGGATTTTCCAGCTATAAATATGTTGTGTATGTTTTCCATATAGGCTGTGAATGTGTATCAGTAGTTGGGATTTTTCAGTGATTCTTTATGGAGGTTAAATAGTTGGGCCAGTAGGTGGCATGAAGTTGATTTTTTTGAATGCGTCATTGAATTTTTGATTGATGAAAATGATTCTTTCAGGAAGTATGATTTTTTTTGGATTTAAAATGAGTCATTTAATCATTAAATTAATTGATTTCTTCCAAATAAATGAATAATTCAGAAATGAGTGAGTCTTTTGATTGTTTTTATGAATGGCTTGTTGAATATTTCAGTTTAATGATTTGTTTATAAATGTGACTGTCTGAGAGCCATTTAGTCATTCACTCTGTTTCATAAAATTAAAAAAACAAAACAAAAATAAAACATGCATAAATAAAATAATTATTCAGGAATGATACTTCTAGGTGTATTGTTGCAACTTTTCTACTGTGGATTTGTTTAGAAATATTTGCATTGGCAGAGGAAAGCCAGACAAAGTGATTGACAATATTGCGTCTAAAATATAAGTTACTCAGTTGTAACTTACTGTCCCAATCAAGAATGCCTTATTGATTATCTGAAATATTAGAACACTTGTTTGCATAATATTGCTTAATATCACAATATATATATATATATATATATATATATATATATATATATATATATATATATATATATATATATATATATATATATATATATATATATATTTGTCCTTATGAAATTGTCATTTTGTTAAACTTTGTAGTTGGTGTTTTTGTTCTTGGATATTAGCAACAAACATAGCATGTCATTGTGTTACTCTCAGTCTTATATACATTCTAGTCTCCAACCCATGGTAGAACTACACATGTTACAGAAGCATAAAGATGACTTGTCATGATTTTGTTCCTTGCATATATTCATTTAGGTTGTTTAATGTGAGGAATTATTCACACAGATTCACCACATGGATTTCTGGAGAAATTAACTTTAGATTTAGATTAATGTCTGATGGTAAATTTCCACTGAGGTACAAGTTAGAAGAACTAACAAAATTGCAATTCCTTATAAAATTATCGGCTACTGGCCAATATCATTTTATTTGCTCACCAAAGCACATAATAGCTTATTCATTTTTGACCCTGAATACATTCTAATTAGTAGCTGAAAGCAAAATAAAATATATCCAAATATTTAATAAACAAACAAGCAAAAGGCATGGGGGATTTGTAGAATTTACTGACTCTACAATTATGCAGAGATCTGCTAAGCTTTTGTGTGATTCATTCTTTCTTTAGATTTTTCCTGCAAGAGCAAGAGTTTTTCATCAGCTTATATTAAGGAATAAAGAATAAATAAATAACTAAACACCATATTACATCAGTCTCAGACAAGGTCTGACTGATCATTGTTTTTTTTGTTTTGTTTTTTTTTTTTACATAAAACAAACTGGCAAGATTCCCCTTTCTAGTCAAATATTTTCATGAAAAACCAGAAAGAAAGAAACAGGTCTTCACATTTGTTCTTCACTTCACATTGTTTTGTTTTTTTTTTTTTTGTTTTTTTTTGGTTTTTTTTTTTTTTTGTTTTGTTTTGTTTTGTTTTGTTTTGTTTTGTTTTGTTTTGGCGGGCTCCGTCTTTTTTGTTGTATTTGCTATTCTGCTGGGCTTGCAATTTCATTTACATGCCGTCTTAGTAATGTCAGCGCTCAATGCACTCCCCCTAGACCGTCAACTGCCTACATAAATCTCGCACTTCAATTAGACTTTACAGAGGGCACAAACAGAGCAGAGCTGCAGAAGTATCATGCAGGAGATGGTCATTTTGCCATGAGGTGGCATTTTAGGCAGGCATTTGCTAGGACAGACTCCACCATGAAATAGGCCCCCTGCGTAGCATTAGAAAAGTAAAGAGGATCTCACCGACTGAGAGAGGTGGTTTTCGGACGGACATGGAGATGGATATGCACACATGCTTCTCAGTGGCCCCTGAAGTCGTTGTGACTGTCATGGCAGGATATCTAAACAAACTTTCCTCAGTAATGAGCTAGGGGGCACAGCAGGCCCCAAACGGAATCAGTAGGAAAGGGCCATTCAAGCTGTACTCATCATACTGTCACTCAGTAACAACAGCATGAAACCAAAGGGTCCCTGGCACTCACGACAGCCTATCTACTGATCGTGCACATGTGTTTGTGTATATATGTGTGTGTGTGTGTCAGAGCAAAAGGACGGCTAATTAGATTCAGTGGTGGGTGGATGCTAATGACGGCGGAGCGCTCTATCCCGCTGGGACTGATATGGAACAGCGCATTACACTGATGGGAAAACGATCTTTCTCTCTCTCTTTGTCTCGCGTTCTTCCCTCCACTTACACTCCCATCCGTATACTCGCACTCCTCCTCCTTTTAGTTCTTCGTCTGTGTTTGGGGACTCATTAGAAAACACCACAAAGCGATATCCACTTCACCTTGTTAATTAATCAGCTACGTCATGTTGCTAGTATAAAACTGAGCTCCTAATAGGACACTACTTGTTGCAGCCATTCCAGGCTTCCGGATTGGTTCTGCACTAATGTGACTTCACCTTCCCTGACTGGATCTACCACAAATGAGACAAAATGGTAATTAGTCAGAAGCCAACAGTTGTTTAATTAATACATCAGGCGAGATGAGTTGCTTCATGCCAGAGATGTTAGCATGGTACATTTTGTTCTTTGATGCAGCTCTCGGCGTCAGCTCGTATCTGCTGTCTGATTTCAATGACCTGTTCAGTGGTCATTAGCTGAAACCCCCATCTCTGTGGACGCAGTCACAGCCAGGGTCATCTTGCCCCATTCTCCCCACTAGACAGGCGGAGAGAGAAGCAGAAGCTAATCTCTCTCCAGAGGGCATTGCATGTAAATGGGCTGGAATGGCCACGCATACAGATGCCTTCCAGGCGGCGGCTGCAGCTCCGGCTCCCTGAGACACAGAAACAGTAAATTGGCACAGGATGGCTATGGGTGATGTGTGTGTATTGCTCCATACGGCGCATGGGACATTATTTACAGCCTCTGGAGGCCTATGACTTGCCAACATCAGGCCAGCTTAGAGAGGACGGATATGGAAAATGTTTTGCTAGCTGTGTTGATGAAGACACTTTGTTTTGTTCTCTCTTATATAGATGCAGTATACTGTAACTTGACCTTGTGTTCTGGCCAGTACTCATATGACCATTGTTTCAGCTCATAAAGTCATAAGTCTATACTACTTACTATGTTTAAAAAAAGAAGTTATAAATACATTTTAAAAATAAAATTAATACTTAATTTATATACTACAAGTGAGTTTAGGCAATACTATAACAATAATATAAAGAATTTGAAAAAATATAAAGTTTTGTCATTATTTTTGATTGGCAAAAAAAGTTGTGAGCTTCCCCTTGACTTGTCTGTACTGTTCACAGAGACTGTGGCATTACAGAGATTGTTTTGTGTTTCATCTTTTTCAGTGGTATCTTTTAGTTAGTTCAGACATTTTATTCAACATTCCAAATATTTGCATAATTTGTTGAGAAATTAATAGGGAAGCACCAATTACGTGCTCCTGTACTCGTACTCATAATAATGCCCCGATACCAAAAGCCAATACCACACAGCGTGTGAATAGAGCTGTGTCCACAAAAAGAAACACAGACAACAGAACAACAAAGAGTATAATGGAGTTATTAAAGATTAAGGAAGTCTATGAAGTACATGTAAGTAATAAATATAATGCTAAAAATTCAATAAACACGTCTGTGTAGCGGATGTGTGTGAGCTGATAAGCAGAGCTCGCTTAGTGGATTGAGCACGTGGCGGCACAGATGCGCGAGCTTGTCAAATGAATAAAGACATCACTGGAAAGTTGTACAGAACAAAAATAATAATAATAATAATAATAATAATAATAATATGAATCATGTAAGTTGGCTTCATTTAGCAAACAGACATTTCCTTCAGTTATTTCCACACTTAATTTACCTGTTAAAATGTATTGTATAAGCTTTTGTACTACAATAACTAGAATAGATTTGAACAAAGAAATAAAGTGTTGCTACGCACAGGCCGTATTGTTTGCAAATACAAAAATAGTACCAAAACTGAAAGTATCCGTATTGGACTGAAAAGTGGTATTGGTGCATCCCTAGAAATTAATAAAAATCATCATTCAATCTAAAGAAATATGATGTAAACGTGCAAACAGTATTTATCCAAGTTTGCGCACTTTTGGACTAAAAACTGCACTGGATGTTGTTTGGCAAAGCCGGTGATCACAAATAAACCAGAGCAGAAGCAACTAAATATGCAAGTCTCGTTACTCTGTTCAAAATATCAATAACTATCGTTTGATTTTACATGTTGATTTTGCACTCCTGACAGATATATTTTTTTACTGTAACTTTAAAAGAACTGGAGTCCTAAATCCTTCTATTGATACATTATGTCATTATGATACATTTGTCAAGATTAAATATGAATGTCACAGTGAATGTAAACAACAGTCTGGGGCCTTTGTCAATCTTTGCATCTAAAGTGGTTGAAATCTGGTCTTCAAAGAGAAATGCTTGTGGGTACGCACATACATTTTGCCAGGATAGATCATAGCTGGACTCCCTCTTGTGGTCAGGAAGAGTCACAGACACACTCATTAATTTCTAATGCAAGTTGCTCCAGCCTTCCTTGTCATTGGGTATGAGTGTTTTTGTTTGTATTATAGTATTTGTTTTGCTTTGACTTTTAGCAGACCATTAGCCATTGGTGGGGGCCACCAATTGGTGTGGGGTCGTCATTGTTTTGACAGATTTAGTTACAGAAGCACCGAGATCAATTATTCAGCAGAGCCATGCATGGTTGCAGGATTAATGGTGCGTGTGGCGTATAAATCAAGCAGCAGTCTTGAACCACTTCAGGAGAGAGGAAACAGGAATAACGCTTGTGGAAAAGGCATTAGCGTCCACATTCATTCTCCGAGCGAGCATTCCTAACCTTGAGACGGCACAAGAGCCACAGACAGTCAGCGTGCTACCAGTCACAAATAAAGCCTGTCGTTTTCCAACGAAGCAAAGCTCTGATAACTAACACCTGCATTCTGTCACATTAGATCATCTGAACTGCGGGAAGTGCACTGAAGGACGGAGGCATCATATCACTCATGAACAAGGATAAAATGGGGCGGCCCATATCTGTAATTGGGGAAAGTAAACTGTTGAGGGGATTGAGCTCCAGAGATACTGAATGTCACATAACTCACCCCTCCACTCCACCTCTTCTCTGTACCTCTGCTTCCTGTCTCTCGAACACCCTCTTTCAATCACCCAACTTTGCTACTGTCTTTCTTACATCTTTTATCGATGTCTGAATGTCATTGAATTTCAGTTGTCACTGTGGTGGTCGATGGAATGCAAAAAAATAAAAATAAAAAAATCAAACAGAGTCAAGATGAAGCTCACACTACACCAAATTATAGCTTCTATGAAATGGACATTCATTTAAAGCTTTGAAAATCCATTAAAATAAAATCTTGAGGTTAGCAAAATATTTATTCATTTGTTTTGTTTTTATTTTAATTTATTATATTTTTCAAAATTCATGTTTCAAATCCAGTGTCTTGTGCATAGGCCTGACTAAAACTGCATGTTGAGGTTCCTTCTATTTGTTATGATGTGTTCTTTTCATTTATATATTTTATGTTTTAGATTATTTATTTATTTATTTAAAAATCCATGTTCAAATCCATTTTCTAATGCATAGGCCTGACTAGATGTTGAAGTTCTTTTTATTCATTTAATTTTATGTTTTGTATATTTTATATATTATTTTAATTGTTTTTTTTTTTATTATATTTTTAAAATTCATTTTCAAATACAGTATTTTGTCCATATGTCTGACTACATCTGGATGTTATGGGTTCTTTTTTATTGTTTATACAAGGATGTTCTATAGGATATTTGTTTTCAGTACAGCTGAAGGCAAGTGTAGATGTTGAAAAGTGGGAAAAGGGCATTAAACTTTTAGAGTGTTTAAATTCTTGATTGACTGAATTCCCCGAGAACCCAGTAAAAAAGCTGAAAAGTATTTTGCTTCATCCAAACCACAGAAGCTATGGACAGTTATACATGATCCATACAATATGGCCAGGCCGGAGTAGTGTATGTCATGAGAAGAGGGTAGCCTTGATTGTAAGTAAGTAAGACAGAGACTCAGGCTGTATAGTTGGGAAGACAGAAGGGGCTGCTGCCCAGGGCATATAAACACAGGTTCAAGCAACCAGTCTCTGTGAACTGCGAGAGAGGGTACAGGCTCTGGTCCAGAACAGATGCACCACCAAGTCAGCTCACAAAACATCTCATAATAAGTCAGCCAGACATGGGCCTCAGAAATGAAGTGTCACTTCTCATTCTCCTTGCCTTCTATCTTACACTAGCTCCTTTAGCTTTTGTCTCTCCTTTGTCTCCCACTCTGTTTCTCATAACACAGTGTCCTTGTATCTGGGCTCCACTGTCCGTGTGTGTGTGTGTGTGTGTGTGTGTGTGTGTGTGTGTATGACACAGTGTCCTTGTTTGTGTGTGTGTTTGGGAGTGTGTGTGTGTGTGTGTGTAGTTTTCAGATACAGGATCCTTCTCAAAAAGCACAAGATCACAAACACTTCAAGTCTTTTAAATTGTTAATACTGGATGATTTTGGCATACAGCGCATGAAAAACCCAAAATTCCTATCCAAAAAATTAGCATAATCATGAAAAGGTTTCTGCTAAAGCTGCGCTATCAACCTAAATCATTGAAGCATACTAATTAAAACTCTAAAGTCTGTTCTGTTAAACACCTGCAGATTCCTGAGGCTTTTAAAAACTCCCATCGCTGGTTCATTATCAAACCGCAATGGGTAAGAGTTAACCCAGAAAGGCCATCATCTGTAGAATAATAACCAAGATTTAGTGACCGGAACCCTGAGGAAGATTGTGGAGAAAGGACCGGATTTCTGCGGAAGCCACTTTAGTTAGTGATAGTTTGGGAGTAGCTGTTGTTGTTTGGGAGTAGTTTTTTCTAAGCATGTGTTCTGGTAAAGCATGTATTTGTTAGTTTTTTAGTTGTTGATTTATTTATTGTTTTGGGTGATAGTTTGGGAGTAGCTTGTTCTAGTTCTGACAAAGCATGTATTTAAACACATCAAGTGCCACAGGCTGATTGCCTCCAATTTGCAAAAGGAACAAGTATGAGTAAATGATAATTATTTTGTCTTTTATTGGTCGGGATGATGATAATTATTTTAAATTATTATTATAGTGTCATTATTAGGAATATTTTCATTTTATTTAAAAATATAAATTCTGTTAACATTAAAGATTTAGTCACCACATTATTATTTTTTGTAGAACTGTCTTCTGCAGCTTGTGCACCACAATTTTTGATTAATTGCACAGATTCTTATTTGGATTGAGATCAGGCTCATTCACCTTTTTGTTCTTGAGTTGCTTCAGTGTTAATTTGGCTTGTGTTTTGGGAGTAAATGTGGACATGTTGCTCGGGTTCGTCAGGCCTGTATCTGTGCTGCTAGTTAATTTTGGACTGATCACTCTGTCTGTCACTCTGCGATAATATCAAGCTGTCCCAAACTGTTCCAAGCCATCTGGATCCTGACTTTCCATCATGCTCCAAAATATAGTGGCTCCTCTCTGGCGCATTGGAGCTCAGAGCAAGTGTGATATGAAAAAAAATGTACAAATGTACATATGTGTTGGCATTATAACATTTTACATTCATATTTTTATTTATTTATGTATGCATGAATTGGTATAATTTTATATAATCAAAAAAATACCAAAAAAATATAGTCCCAATGCTGTTTATTTGTTGTCTAAGCTGGAAAATAAACATAACAAATTTAATGTCAGAAAGCATGTAGACTAGTGTTTGCCACTCTGGTATGTGTATAGAGGAGCGTACCTCCAGTTCCAGAGCAGGAAATGCGGTTTGGCCTGTACTGACCTCACTTGACCCCTTCGCCCCAACCTCCCCATCCCGTCACACCTCCGCCGCCTCCAGCCTGCATTTGCGCAAGGAAGATTAAGCTGCTCTGACGAAGCCGTGTTTACAAATATACAGGCAGAGGAACAGGGCAAGCGACGCTGAGGAGGAATAGAATACAAATTGCTTTTTTTATCTCTCTCAGGGCCTGGGCTTGAGAAAATGCATTTTGCGATTGGTGTTCCTCTGCATGTGAAGGATAAAGCCTCTGCTCTGTGTTTGGGTGCTGGTTAGCATTCATGCTCTCTCTCTCTCTCTCTCTCCCTCTCACTGTACCTCCTGTTCTCTTTCTCCCCTACTTTTCTCCTCCTTCATCTCAGGGTCTGATTTTCTGGCCGTTTCGCTGGTAATCAAGTAGTCTCTACGCTCTCCTCTGATGTCTCGCTGACTCTGTCTCTCTCTCTTTTCTCTCTTTTTTGAAGAGACTCTTTATGATTAACAGTCTCTGTGAGCGGGCTGTCTGTTTGTGCGGGAGCCGGCAGAAATGAAGAGAGCATATACATCAAGCTGGGAGATCTATAACTGTGTGCTAATCACTCCTAACACAATTATGCAGAGATACAGATTCTTCCTGGTTTATACAATCACACTCCAAGCAAATGCTGTGGAACTGGCTGGAATAGTCCACCCAAAAATAAAAATTCTGTCATCAGGAATTCACCTACATGTCATTCCAAACCTGATTGATTTTCTGTTTTCTGTGGGGCACAAAATAAAGATATTTTGAAGAATGTTGGTAACTAATCAGTTTTGGTTGTCATTGACTTGAAACTGAGAAAAACACCACGAGACATTTCAGAAAATATCTTCTTTTAACATAAAAAATGTTGCCATGAATACATATGACTTTCTTTTAACAGATGAGTGACAGATGTTTAGCTCCAAAAATAACAAGTACCATTATAGTCCATAGTCCATACGACTCGTGCTGTATTCCAAGTGTTCTGAATACGTTAACTTTCTAATTACTCGTGACAAAAAATTATTATAGTTTCTAAGGGTTAATCACTTTTATTTGAAAACTCAAAATGAATTATTTTATGTAACATTGTTTTATGTTTGAAAATATACTTAAAAATGCTTTTGGTTAATATTTTGTAAAACCACCTTGTGTAACATCGCTGTAACCATACATATATATTCAAACATATTCAAATTTCCCCACTATTAAATCTGGCATTTTGTATTTGGCACTAATTTATCATATCATATGGCTTTGGAAGATTTGAAATATAGCACAGAAGACATGATCTACGTTTTTGGTCCTTTTATTGTGTTTTTTCGTTTTCATTTCCAATCACTTTCATTGTATGGAAAAAAACAACCACTAAAACATTTCCTTTAGTATTCTAAAGAATAAGGAAAGTCATATGGATGCGGGTGAACTATTCTTTTAAGATTCTTGTAGCGTTGGGTTAAACGGTTTAACCCACTTTCCATATTTTGACACAGTCGAGTCATTGTGTTTGTCTGCTCAGCGTTTGTTGTGAGCATTTGAAGCTGTTCAAAAAGCATGAGAACAGTTTCCCCAGGGAGCAAAGCTTTGTGCATAAATATTTAGCACAAATGGAAATAAAACAAAGCGCCACATGTTCTGCAATGCTATTCATGCAAACCAGCCTCTGATTCACATTCAGAAGTCTAATATTACTGCATTGTGTTTACGAATCACTTGCCCTCTCTGGTCTTGAATGCTGATAGATCCAGAAACTTATCATGCTGAAAAACATCAGCTGTTTTCAGATAACCCCTGACATTTGACCCCCACAGAAGGTACTGACTGTCTTTTTGCCTTTCTTTTAACTTCCATAATGAAACTCAGAATTCCATTAATAATGGGCTGCTATGGCTGATGGAGACACAGATTCATTATTCAGCATGCCGGTAGGGTTCGGACTGCCACGGGCAGGGATCAGGAGGAGGTAGAGGAGAGAATGGGATCTCAGACAGGGTGAGGGTGTGAATGGAGAAAGAGGAGAGACAATTCCATACTTCAAAGTTTTTTTCAGTGGGTTGAAGGGGAATTATCTCTCAATACCTGTGATATTTTTGACAAGGAATGGCATGCCAAAGCAGAGATAAACTCTCTTCAAAGCTTTCAGGAAAGTTTCTGTAATTGTTAGATTATACACCAACAATCCGTCCCTTCAGGCAGCTAATCTCTCGTTTAAACTTTCTATCCTTTTGACTCCAACATGTAAGAGCCTCTCCTCAATTTGGAGGATCTACCATCCTTCGTTGACGCAAATAACCGAACTCTGTGGAGTCCCAAAGGCCCGCGTTCTTTGTGTTAGCAGCTCATGCATCACCAGCCCTCTCTGACAGAGAGAAATATGCCATTTATTTTAGTTTCAACCTGATAGGGGAAGACACAGAGCAGAAGAACAAGGGGAAAAAAACTGGTTCTTTGTGAATCATGATTCTGTCCACAGAATTCTGTCCAGGCTTCAGGACCGAAGTCACTTTGTCAGACAGTAGGACATAATGGGCTATTACGGTACCCTTACATTGTGACACGGAGAGACTCTTAGTAATGATGGCTCTATACGCTCTGAGCCTGCTCAGGCTGAAGGCTGATTGGGTTTTCGATGTGTAAAAGCCCTTTTAGACAGCGTATGTTCTTTTTGTCTGGATACCACCTTCACCTTCTGTCTGCTAATGATGTAATAGATCAGCAATCAACAGTCACTATCTCTCTTTACCTATCTTGTGCACAAGTAGGTAAGCAGTCAGTATCCTTGGATTAACCTGAAGTAAAGTGTTTTAGTCATAGACACAGTGGTGGTAGTTCATGGATCAACTTTAGGGTTTAGATTGCTCAACCTTGCAGTCACCTAGAAAACTAAAGGTTTAAAAGGAATAGATCACTGCCATTTAAAAATCTTCTCCTCTGCTGATTTTAAATCTCACAGTCTCTTTCTGTTTACACTGTTTAACCACTTATCCACAGCGCATATACACATACTTCACACATACGTTGCCATTGTCCTTGATGAGCCGAGAGCACTGGGTTGTTCAGTATTCCACAGATGCTCGTCATGTGTGAGAGTATGCCAGGGTTTTAGTGTGTAGAGGAGCAGAGGAACATGAGGCCTTTGCCACCCCACCATCCCATTACCTCAGCCTGCTGGGGCAGGGCTTTAACCTTGGCAGGCAGGCTGGAGGAGAAAGGGTAATTCTAACCTTTAAAACCTGCTGATTAAAGCTAGTTTTGTGGAATTCGATTCCACTTAATGCCTTTGGCCCTGAGCCCAGAGGCCTAGCATTAACATCAACAGACACTGTGTCTTCTGCCTGAGACACATGCACGCACACACACACACACACACACACACACACATTTGTTGTACTGTCACGGGCATGAGTGTGGGTGGTACGCACACTATTGCTCCTGCTTATCTCTTTTTCTCTCTCTCTCCCTCCGTGCAGTGATATTGGACAGTCTTAGTTGTACAATATTTCCTCTGTGTTATTGTTGTGTTTGTGATATTGATGTATGGCTGTTTTCACTGGTCCAGCTTGAGTAATTAATTCCCCCTTTCTGGGTCTATGTATAAACAGTTTTTGTTGATTTACAATGTGCAAGGTATTTTTAGAAGCCAAATTACCATAAGGCTTTCTTTTTTGTGCAAGCAGTTTTGTTGAGTGACGATCATGGTCTCCTTACCTTCATTTATTTTAACACAGCTGAAGTTTCAAATGCAGTGGCAGAGGTGTTGTAGGATTGAAGATGGCTAAATTCAATGAGATGATTCTGCTTACTAGAGATGATACTGCTAATTTCATACTAGTACATGATACTAGCAGGACTGTGCCCCATTCAGAATTGAATAGAGAATTCTTTCATTTAAATTCAGTTCAGTTTAGCCCCTAAATTGGTAACAAATTTGAATTGAGGTAGCAGACATTTCTTTATATTTCTTTTTATAATTATTCTAAATAATTTACTCACCCTCATGTTGATTCAAACCTCCATGACTTATTTTCTTTTGTGTTTCAAATAAGAAAACAGTTTTGGGAAGATACAAAGGATGAGTAAATGATGACAGAATTTAAATGTATTACTTTAATGAAGTAACATAAAATTTATATACTGTAACTACAGGGTTTGTCAAAACAAAATTTGAATGATGGCTTGAAAAAAAAACTGTCTGGTGTAAATAAATGTTAAAGTTGTTCTTGGGAAATTCTTGGGGGGAGAAAAGGTTTTATGTGACAGATAAGATAGAAATGTCAACTATAGATTAGAGATGCACAGATACTGAATTTCTATACCGATAACTGATTATTCAGAATGATATCTCCTGATACCGATGCCGATACGATCGTTTTATTTTCTTAAGGAAAGAAATCTCTCTTAACTGATGCTGTAAACTACACAGGGAACCCTGTCATTTGGCACATTACTATAATATTAAAGGTTAAAATTAGCAACAGAGCTATTATATTCAACTGTTATTTATTTTCAGATATTATAATTACACACAAATAAACATTTTTATATCTGTTTACAACTCATTTGCACACATCTTCATAAATACCTGTTTTTTTGCAAAATTTGTTTTAATGCATGTTTTATTCTGAGTTAAATATATAATTTTTAGTGTTGTTTTTTATCTTTATTGTGGTTTTTTAGCTGTATATTGATTTGTTGAGGTAAATGCCACGTTAAGTGACATACTGTTCACAATCTGTTTTATTTACATCTTCCGCAGTTGAAACACTGATTGAGTGATTACATAAGACATGATACATTTTGGTCAACTAAACTGTATCTTTCAACATACCTTTTGATGCTCATTCATGTTTATTTTGCACTATAACTTAATAAAGTGGAAGAGACTTGCGCTCCGTGCTGCTGCTTGAACTGAGGTGATAAAAGAATCTGTAACGTCACATTTTTGCAACTAAAGTCCATTCATAGATGATTCAGTGATGTCATCATCCAGTTCAGCTTTCTTCCAATAGTGACTGTACAATCAGTCAGTCAAGCATCCCCAACTAAGCAAGCCAAAAAGTTAAAAGCATCAAAATGGTCAGTGGGACATGGCCTTATATACATAAAAATAAAGGCCACAATGTATTGTCTTAACATAAAGAAATTTTCTGTATTGATTTTTTTCTTTTTTCTGGTGTTTTACACATGCTTTGAATTCCGTATTGTATTGTGTTGTGTTGTGTTTAAGGGTTAAAGGAAATGTCTGTAAACTTAACAGGTAATGTCCTGACACTAACTTTTCCATTTTTCAATGCATTTTTTCTGAAAATATAGAGCTTTCTGCACACAGAGGTGCATACATTTTATCAGTGTGAAAGGGAAATAGGATGTGATTGGCTATTGCAGTCTTAGTCGTAGTGACAGCTTGTTACTGCTTTAACTACCCATTTGGGTTCATTAGACCTGTTCTCCCCTGAAAGAGGCTAAATAACTTGCAGAAGGACAGGAGACATATTTGTGTCTTTTCCACAGGCTCAATCCACAGCCCTTAGGCAAGTCTGTATGCCTGATTGATAATACAGAACATGATCTTCTTAATGAAATGGTGACTCTGCAGTATATCTGATGGCACAAGATTTCATAACCAGGACATACTTGTGAGGGTTTGCATGTCATGTACGCACATAGTTATCCTGATCTGTTCAGTATTGCTGAAAGAAGAGTAAGGAATGACAAATCTACATGTTCAAGTGATTGGTAATAGATTTGTCTTGATTATCTAGAAGGTCTCGGCTCACTATATCACTCTATGAGGTAATTCATCAAGTTGTCGCCAGTGCGCTTTCAAATTGTATGATTGAGTATTCCCAACTGGATTCACTGTCTGATAAATTATTCCTTGTGTAGCGAGTGCTAAGACAAAACTCTATCAAGGTTAGCGTGGGATTCGGTATAGCTGCTATACCAGACTAGACAAATACTCTGCAGTGTCTGGTTTCCCTCAGAGGCCTCAATCAAGGTAGGCACAATATTTAATTTGACACAAATGAAAATGAGGCTGTGAGGTATAGAGTCTGAGTCTGTTTAATAAGGCAAGACGCTACAGGCAAAATGTTGCCAGTATTTTCTAATTTATTAAGTGATATAAAGAGATTTCTGAAATCCACAATGTAAAAAAACTTCAACTCTAATGTCAACAGAATAAAACACAAGTTTTGAACCTGGTTTTATCCAATTCTCACATTTCTGTTCTGGAAATGTATGAAAATTAGTTTAAATTTCATTAGATAATGCCTAATTATCGTATTTAAACATAACATTTCAGAAAACTAAACAATTGTATTAATGTACTGTGATTAATCATTGCGAGAAAGTATTGCGATTTCTATTAGTTAAAAGGTTTACCCCATTTACCTGTATTATCTTGCTTAGATTGCACTATTGAATACTGTGCAATGTATTGAATGAAATGTATGTCTGTTCCTCACAGCCTCATTTTCATTCGGATCACATTAAACAGCATCTACCCTGATAAGATTCATTGTGAGCATCTAGTATCATGACCACTCACATTGTCACATCATAAAACAACAAATTGGTACCATACTTAAGATGCCATGGTCTGATTAAGTGTGCCTTCACACATCATTATGGCCTAATGAGAGAGTCTCACATCTTTGGTAGGTTGGACACCTTGCCTTCATACCTGCCTGGCTGCCTTGATTGATGGCTTGGCATAACACCTGCTATGACGACTTGCACAATTAACGTGTCCTAATCACAGCTCCACTGTCTAACCATGAAACATCTGACTAAAGTGTTCATCCACTCTGTTGACCATTACTGACCCCTAGCAGAGCACATGGACCCTAGTCTTACACTAAAATGGCAGGTATTATAAGAAATCACCATATGCAATCTGATTAAATTCTGCTTGGAAAATTAGTCATTTTAAGAAGGTTCCAGTTTGATAGAGTGAGGTTTGAGGAGAAGCTAATCACTGGGTCTTCCCAAGTTTGCACGTCATTGGCATTTATGTTCAGTTTGAGACATATTTTATCAAAATAATCGTATTACTATTGAACAGAGAAAAATTCCGATCACAGTGTTTATGCACATTTTCCAACCTGGTCAATTCATCTCAGGTGATCCAGTGAAGGTTACTTCAGCATTTGTTATTTTTTAAAAACTATATGGAGAAAAACTCAATTAAGCAACTTGACATAGACTGACTCTACTATTTTTTATCCCAAATGGCCCATTTCCTAACAAAATCTCATCTATGGTCTGTTTTAGTAATTTGTAGTCTTGCTGTTGTTTCAAATGATGAGTTAAGTCAGACTGAGAAATGGAGAGAAGTCCTGCATGATTGTGGGAACATAATTATGCCTTAATTGCTTGCCATTTGATGTGCTGTCATTTGTCACAGCCCACAGACAGCAAATAATGGCTTCTGTCATTGTCAGTTTGTCACATTGCCACGCAGCCTTGAGAGAGAATCAGCAAAGAGCTGAATGATATTTGTCCTGAATTACTGATAAGCTAGTCTGCGTTAGAATTTTACAGTTTTCTCATTTTCTTGGTTGTGTGTATTATATCAAATGTTTTGGGAGGACACGAAATGGTCAGCCTACCTGTTCCTGGTTAGTTTGTGTGTAAACGTATTTTATAATTTGCATATATGCTCTGTTCAGAAACCAGAAGACCGATAAACAAAGGCTGCCTGGGCTAATATATTTACTTTCCAGTCCACTCAGTGGGAAGAAGAGTATATATTCTTATATTACAAAAATGTAACAAAAATATAATGGACCTGACGAATAGTTTCAAACATATTTGTATTTTTTGCTTCTAGTATCACGTCATTAGCTTAGCAAAATGCTAACAGCAAAATCTATTCAAGAGTCAGGCTTTCCTGTTTTGCATGGCACAAAAAGTTGTTGCCACTCTAAATTGCTTCGAATCATTCACATTTGAAGTTCACTGTCAGAAAGCAGCTGCCAATGTAGGCAACAGGCAGCTCACTAGATTTTGTAACAAAGCTATATTGTTGTGTATGTGTGTAAACTCTGACAGTGTGCAAACTGCATGTGTGTAGCCAATGGACGGTGTACATTGATTCTCGTATCAGCTCTGACAGCTGCTACAGTCTGACATGGCTCAGGTGTCTTGTTTATGCCTGCTGAATACTTTGTATTTCTTAAACTGAGTAAAAAGAAGCTGCCTGGGGCTAATTTATTCACTCTCCAGTCCGCACAGTGGGATATACAGTAAGGAACCGCGCACACTGTCAGTACTGTGGAACAGACGCTCGTAGCGCCTGGTACATATAGCAGACATCCACATACAGACATTATCTGTCAAATGGAGATAGACAAATGTGTTCTCGTGCATTTGGATTATGTGGTGGATTGTGTTCTTGTGTGGGAAATTATTTGTGTTAATGTGTTTTTTGAAATGAAGAGGCACTGCTTCCCTTGCAAACTCTGAGAAACTGCCCCTGGTAGAAAGCTTTAAAGAGATCTCTTCTGTCTGTCTGCCCCTCTCTGATTAGCAGAGGAATAAGATGGAACCTGTGAGAGACTCTGGACCTCAATGCTCTGCTGACTATAGTGTTTGTTTGCTCATGTGTGTCTGAGTGCATTGACACGGCTCTTCTGTCTGTCTGCCGCACTGTTTGTGTGCATTGACACGGCGGTGATAGAAAGAAAGAGATAGACTTGGCTGAATGTTCTATATGGAATACTGTCTTACTACTAAATTAATCCTATGGAGTGCACTGTAAATAATGCATTTGGACCTCCTACAGTACATGATTTCTACATTGCATGTTTAATTCAGCAATTTACTGTTATTGTCACAAAAATAAAAATGTTGTTAGCATTTGAAATATATGCACTACTGACTAAATGCACTATTTGAAATATATGCACTTTTCACACTACCATTCAAAAGTCTGGGGTTGGTAAGAAGTTTTAATGTTTTTGAAAGAAGTCTCTCATGATGATTTATTTAATAAAAAAATACAATAAAAAAAGAAATATTGTGGAATATTTTAAAATTTTTACTAAACAACAAATAGCTGTTGTGTATTATGATATATTTTAAAATGTAATTTATTCCTGTGATGGCAAAGGTGAATTTTCAGCAGCCATTACTCCAGACGATCCTTCAGAAATCATTCTAATATGCTGATTTTGCTTATTATTATCAGTTGCCCTGATCATAATTTTCCTGACCCCAAACTTTTGAATGGTAATATATCTTAACTCTTCACAATCAGATCAAATTATAAGTCATTAAAAAGATGTAAAAATTGTGGCTGATATTAACCTGTTTATAGTTCATTCATCACACAGTGGGAGGTTAATTGGAAGATTTGCTTTTTGGGATACACTAGGGTGACCAAACGTGCCATTTTCCCAGGACACATGCTGGCCAGGATTTCTATATTGCCTAAAATATCCAGGTTTTGGCTTTGGTTTCCTATCTTCATACTTAATGAAGGTAATGATCGCTTGACCAATAACATGCAGACATTGTACGTAATCGACCAGTCCTGGTGCTTGAAAAGGTGGGATCTACAGAGACTGGTCAAAGCGATGCAAATACGTATACATATTAGTGTTCGACTTGAAGCAGCACTGAGCATACCGATTGGTGTATGACATCAAAGTACTGTGAGAGTGATTCAAAAGCACAAGAAGCCGGCTGCTCTCTAGAGCTCTCATGGTACCTTGTCATACAACAATTGGTCTGCGCAGCGCAAACAAAGCCAAAATGTGGATATTTTAGGCAATATAGAAATCCTGGCCAGGACGTGTCCTGGGAAAATGGCACGTTTGGTCACCCTAGGATACACTGTTCTGTGCAGATGCTCTGTGTATACTGCTCCTTTTGGTAAATGTCGTAGGTCATCCAGGGATTCTGTGCATATAGAAAATTGGAACACTGTGAAAAGTATACACTGGGTAATAGACATCCATATTAATGGTCAGTATGGACCCATAGAATGTAGTATATTGATGTTAAAACCTTGAGTATATATACTATATGCTACAAAACTCTTTTTTATGCTTAATCAAAAACAGTTATACTATGTATAAAATATGGTTTTGTAGAAACAATCTTGCTGACCAGAGGAGAGTGAGTTTCTCCCGGTTGAGATTTATTTGCTCTCAAGGTTTGATCGTCCTCTCATCTATACCAAGTAAGGAATTGTCAAGGCTCTGATCTTTTGTAGAGCTTGTAGAGCTCTTTTGAAATTATATAGTGAAGAGTGCTGTAGAAGAGCTACCTGTACCTTGAATTGAACTATACAGCAGTTTTCATTTGCACACTTTGTAATTTTACCTTTGGTTTAGTCTCAAACAGCCAACAATGAACAGAATTCCTATTCCATATTAGCTTGTCATTGCACTATAATGGTGCCCTTAACCTCCCTTAGAACTTTAAAAAAATCCATTATTTCATAGTGCATGGTGTGTTTGTGTGTGTATCTGCAGGCATGTGTACATGTGTGCATACATCCATGCAAGTGTGTGTGTGTGTGTGTGTGTGTGTGTGTGTGTGTGTGTGTGTGTGTGTGTGTGTGTGTGTGTGTGTGTGTGTGTGTGTGTGTGTGTGTGTGTGTGTGTGTGTGTGTGTGTGTGTGTGTGCGCACCAAGACTGCTTTGTTTTCCAATTCTCCACAGGTAAATAAATATTCCCTGTGTGAATCGTAGAGGAGCCGTAACCATAGAAATGGATATTTGATTTATTCCAGAAAGAGCCAAGCTCTTTGGCTTGAGTGCTTGCAAACAATATGTTTTGGTGTGAAAGCTGGCACCCAGCAGCACAGCATTACAGATGTCTTCTCAAAATCACATGACCCATTCCAGCTCTGGCAGACCTCTTGAGTGTCCTGGTCATTCCCTAGCCACATGGGCCAGTGTCGCTCCTCAACCTGTACTGGTCATGTATGCCAGCAATTCTGCTGTTCATTTCTGTATTTTTGACTCTTTTGTATAAATTCTAAATTAATTTGTTGTTGTTGTTGTTGTATTTAGAGTAGATATGTTGAAGTGTCTGTTAAAGTAATTCATTTTTTATTCAAGTCTAACACTGTCAGAGAGATGGACCCTAATAACCCCTGCCATAACCTTGTTTTTCAGACTTAGCCATTGTGTTCTCTACTAACCATGTGTTTGTGTGTGTTTCTTTCCCTAGTGTCTGTACGGCTGTTATGTCCACTCTTCCATCATCCCCACCTTCCACCGCAGGTGCTACTGGCTTTTACAGGTAAGACTGCCAGAGACTTGGACACCTGTTGGGAACTCAGTTACCTATTGTTATTTTCCTAAAGCCATAATATTTTTTGCCCCTCTTTTTCCCCTTTTTGTTTGGAGCTAAGCAGCACACCTTCAAGTGTAATTCTGTTGTAATGGAGACAGGCAGGGAGATTAAACATAACCCCTCAGCCCGCTGGAGCCTGAGCTCACCGACTGATCAAAGCTAACCTCGAAACTACAGCCCATCACAGGCAGAGGTCCAGGGAGGAAATGCATGCAGATGAAGCCTTCAAAAGAGCACAGACAATAGTTATTCATGCTTTTAGGACATATGCTTAGGAATGGACTCAGAAGTGACAACAACCATCAATCATGAAACACAACAATTGCATAGCTTTTTTCAATCTAAAAGCATTTCACACTGATCAGAAAGCTATTTGATTCAGCAATCTGAATTAGTATCACATTTTTAATAAAAAATAAATAAATAACAAGCACAAACAATATGGGTCAAATCACTAGCTGACGTTTAACAGGTGTTTGCGTAGATCTCAAACCCTAAGCATGAAAAAATAGCAATAGTAAGGCTTGACTTAGCAGTCACTAATTAATGATAAATATGCTGTTTATTGTCTAGGGTTCACTGTGATACAAAAGTGTTCTTAATTGGAAGAACATTAGTAATTCAGCAGCATTTTGTTTACTACAGGCTTTGAAAAGAGGAAAGTGAAAACTTGTGAAGCAACATTTCCATCTTCACAGAAATATTATTCTCAGTCTGTCCAATGTTGAGCTGACACATGTTCTGCTTCACTGCTGCTTCATGTGCTCAATTTCTGTGTCCAAGATAAAGCAGGATGTTCCAGCATGACTTATTGTCTTATACATATGATATCAGTCTCCAGGGCCTGGCGGCACCCTCACTGTGTCCCATTAGTCTCAGCTTCAGACGGACCGCCCAGTGCCCATTCTCTGACTGTCTGATACATATTGCATAAAAATCTCATCAGTTTTGATCTTTTGAGCATTAAATATATGTTTAAATATGAAACAAAGATGCTAATGTGCACCAGACTTTTTGTGGTTTTGTCAGAATTCTGTTTATGCAACACAAAGGTTACATGGCCACTAAGAATACACATAACCCAATCCAAGCACAGTCAAGCCTCAAACAATGACACAAAACTACATTTTCAGGCAATGTGATCACAGAGAGGGGGTGAAAGAAGGGGAAAACATAGAGAGCAAAGAGACTGCAAGTGTGGCTGTCTTTTTATCCAGTCCAGATCTTCTTTATTGAGAAAAGTCTCAGTAATAAGACAGGGGAGGAGAGGAGGTAATGAGAAAAGAAGCCTGTGAGGAATTTTGCTACTCCTTCCCTCTAAAAAGCTTTTCCCTCAAATAGTGCCTCATTCTTCCAGGCGTGTCTCTGTGGTATTACGCAGCTCTGCTCTTCTCGCTCTGCATAACGGCAGAGATCTGCTGAGGGGACTTATTATCGCCACTTACCCAGAATGCACTGCACCTCCTTGGCCCTTCTGAAAAGTTTTCAGTCACACAGAATAGACTGTCTGGGAGTGGGAATGACTGTTTAGAGATTCGAGGTGTTAAGGGCATATTATCTCTCACACACACAGCACATAAACACACACTCCCTCTGTGACTGTCCCGGTCCTGCACTTGATTGATTTATTGGGTTTATGTGTGTTTATGTTGTTTAGTACTAATCGAATGTAATTCCTCAGCTCTCCTTCTTCATCTAATCCTACATTACAGGGCTGAGGTGTGGCAGCCGGGGACACAGACCCGGATATCATTATTATATTAATATGGCTGAATGTGAGGCCATGCTTCATTTGTCTTCCAGCCTGGCAGATCTTTAGAAAGTGGTCAATAAGCTTTGCTGAGACCTCTTTATAGTGCAAAAGGAGAGCTGTGCTACTGTATGTTGGCGAATGATATGACGCATAAAACAGAATAGGGTCCAGATTAATCAAGAAACTGGCAGCAAACCTGCAACCGCCTCCACCCCCATGTCTCTCTCTCTCTCTCTGTTTACCTCTCTCCCCGTTTCTGTCTTCCTTCTTCCCTCCTGAGCCTTCTCCCCATGATTGATGGCAAGGTATGGCTTCTCCATTGAGGATCCGGATGAGTTGGACCTTGTATTTCAGTATTCATCTCCCTGTCCCACTTCGCATACATGCTCATTAAAATAAACAAAGCATGCTCATATAGAAGGAGAGATGGATGCTCTCTTTTTCTCTTCACGATCTGTCTTACACACTGCCTGTCAGACCCACTAAATTTGGCATAGAGTGCTGGTGTGTCAGGAGCTGGCTGTGATGCTGAAAACTTGTTAAACTGTGATCAGTTATTCAGGTGCTCCAAAAGAAGTGCACTTTACAGACTTGCTTATATTTCAAAGCTTCATAACATCCTTTGAAATCTCACTGTTACCAAAATGTCGACCTTGGCATGCATGCATCGTGCTTTAAAGATCAATATAACATTTCCCTTTTCTGACCCATCTGATGAGTTGAACCCCCTCACCTCGTCATCTTCTTTTTATTTGTTTGTGGCCGCTAGGCTGGTGTAAATTAGCCTGAGGCGTGAGGCAGACTCTTCCTTTTTGTCTGGACAGACACTGCTCTGCATTTATTTATTCATAGCCGGTTGTTTGTGTAGTCACACCAAATGTGTGCTCGGCACGCCTCTGGCCTCACACTTTCCGGGCCTGGAGTAATGTATATTTAACGTAGCTTACGCTCCCATACAGTCATTTATAAGATGAAGCTCCATTGGACTGTTTTAACAGATGGGGACATTAATACAGCCCACATTTGCTAGTGTTTGTTATTGCCAGATTGTTTAGGGTGCTGAATACACAAAAGAGAAATGATGGCGTATTGATTTCAATGCCGTGGGATTAATGTTTGATATGAGGTGTCAATGTGGTAAGTTAAAAGTTTATGCTGTCGCATGGATCAGCGGCTGAGTATTGATTGAGAAGTCTTAAAACTCATTACTTGTGGCTACTGTAAGAGAACAGGTGAAAAAGAGTTTTAGACTCTTTATGTCTGGTCGCTGGCCCTAGATGTGTGAATTATGCAGTATAGGAATATTTGGATGCTGGTTATTAGCTTTATAAAAGCTGAAGGGTGTGTTTACTTCTATGTTCTTCTATGTTAAAGTATTTACAAACAGCGGCGATAAAGTGTGAAGGGCAAGAGTATGTCTTGCTTTAAAACGCAAACGTACACAAGGATCTAAGTCCAGGACTGTGGATTAATATTCAGACACTGTTTGTTCACACGCCTTCTTGACTCATCAAGCTTCTGCACTGATAGGCCATGAATGTTGCAGAAGCCCTATACAAAATAACAAATATCATATACATTCCTTCAGCCAACTGAAAGTCAAAATCTTAAAGCTATTAAATGTAAACTGTTAAACTTTTCTGGTTATTAGCTTCTAGGTGATTTTGTGGTTTGTCCACCTACAGCATATGGCTAGCTGCAAATGAATAATTTTATCTGGGTATAGTAAAGATTAAGTTAAATTCTGCAAATTATGTCTTATCATTTTTGGAAAATAATGCCTCTAATGTGCACATGGTGACTGGGGTTGTTGACATAGAACTTTAACTTATGTAATATGCATGCAGGTGCATCTCAATAAATTAAAATGTTGTAGAAAAGTTCATTTATTTCAGTAATTCAACTCAAATTGTGAAACTTGTGTATTAAATAAATTCAATGCACATAGACTGAAGTAGTTTAAGTCTTTGGTTCTTTTAATTGTGATGATTTTTGGCTCACATTTAACAAAAACCCACCAATTCACTATCTCAGCAAATTAGAATATGGTGACATGCCAATCAGCTAATCAACTTTCAATCAATTTTTTAGTCATGAGTGTCAGAAAGTTTTCTCAGTATAATTTTTTTAGTCATGAGTGTCAGAAAGTTTTTTTAGGGTTGTTTTGTAAGGGTTATATTGTACCTGAGCATTTTGTTTTTTTTTATTGATTATTCTGCTTATATAAGATTATGGCACACTTTATATGTATACTGGTTGTTTCAATTTCATCTACAGTCTCCAGCCAGTTACTCCACTTAGACATTTTTCACTTTAAGCCCTTCAGAAAATATCAAAATAGCTTTTTTTTTTAGAAATTGATTATTCATCATAAAATAAATGTATTCAAGTCATTGTTTATATGAACAGCAGGTTGTATTTTGAAAGAAATGAGTTCTCTGTTGCTCTTTCTTCAGGTTTTCTCTCAGATTCTCACCATTATTTGTGTTTTGGCACATGCTTTCAGTCTTCCGCAGAGCTGCTGTGTCAGTGCTACATAAGGCCACATCAGAGTAGAGCACATGGGACCTCCTCTATAACGATCCCCTCATCCGTAAACATCAGCATCTCCCTCTCCCACACCTGCCTCCACCTGCTCTTCATCATAGCAGCGGTCCAATTTCCCATCATTGTGCGTCAGCTGTCCCAGTAGCCCGCGCTCTCATCTCCATCCATCTCGGCCCACAGCCTCTGTCTTGCACACTCTCCAACTTACACACAATTTATGTGTATTGGGTAGCCTTTCTCACACGCCTAGCATATTAAACACATTTCTATTCATGATGCTTTGTTATTTATTCTAGTAAGACATATTCCAAGATAAAAATCCTTCATGATAAGTCAGTTTATAGAGTTATATTCAGGCCCAAATTCTTGCAAACAGTTTATTGGCAACAGCACGTTACGTTACGTATCTATCTGCATACTGTTTATGTTCTTCAAGGGACTGGTCACCCCAAAATGAAAATTATGTCATCATTTAATCACTCTCAAGTTATTCCAAACCTATAAGTCAATTTTTTTTTTTTTTCTTTTTTTTTTTTTTTATACAGTGAAAGCCAGTGTGGTCCACTGTTAAATTGAGCTTCTTTGATTTTCATTGTGTAGTCAAAAACATTTGACAGAATTAGAAATATACTTTAATCTGTGTTCTCCTGAAGAAAGAAGGTCATACAGGTTTGGAACGACATAACAGGTGAGTAAATTACAGAATGTTCATTTTTGAGTAAACTATCCCTTAAGTTAACATTTTGATCAAACAAATATTTCTGTAAGCTTTAGCATTAAAGGAATAGTCTACCCAAAAATAAAAATTCTGTCATCATTTATTCATCCTCATGTTGGTCCAAAGCCATAAGACATAGGTTTCTTTAAAAATATCTTAATTTGTGGATTGAATTCCAGGTAACCAAAACTTAGAAGATCCAAACGGGTCAGAAAGACATGGTAAAACAATTAATCATATGATGTCTTGTGAAGAGAGACAATAACTTTTTATGATGAACAGATTACATTTAGGCTTTTATTAACATATAAAAGCATATTCACAGAACACATCACATACCATAAACTTGTAAGCTTAAAACTTAATTTGTGCTTCAAATATTAATCAAAGGCTTTCCAAAGCCATTTGGAAGGACATAAGGGGTGAATAAATAAGAAAGAATTTTTATTTTTGGACGAACTGTTTCTTTAAGAATAGTGTCATGTAGGATAGAGAATGACTGTAAATAAGTGAGATGGAGAGTGTATAAGCAGAAGTAACATTTAGTTCTTCATCACCCACCTTTTAAACTTTTCACACTCTCTTCCCTTCTCTCATCACACACTCCTCTCCTCCTGACCCCATCAGCTCTTCAGTCAGTTCAGAACATTGCTCTCCCATTGAGAGAGACTTCCTTCATATTAAGGGTCACTGACCAGCAGCAGAGTGAACGAAAATGAACTTTTCCTTCTCTCTGTCTCTGTCTGTTGCTGCTGTGGGCCAGTGTGTATCTGGGACTCCCTCTGATCATCCCCTTTCCAAACTTCCTTTTAGGCTCTTTTGCATACCACTTTCCCCATAATCGCCCATCTCCTCGATAAATCCTCCATGTCACTCCCTCTCCCCATACAGAAGCCGTTCACGTGGACACCAAGCAGAGAGAGAGGGGGAGAGCCAGGAAGTGAGATGGCTGCTTAATAATTCAGAGCTCTGTTAAAGGGCAGGAGTCTGCCGGTGAGCCAAACTGACATTCAGCCAGTTATTGAGCGCTGGCTGCTGGCAGCCGTGTGTGTCCAGCCGTTTCCCTCTGTGCGTCTGGGACATTAGAGCGGGAGATTGACCTGCCTTATTGTGTTAATCCAACTCTTACCTATAGACTCAGCAGCCCGCATCACACGGCACCGATGGCGCTTCATGGGCTGCAGGTAATGCAGGCGTCTGAGTGTGATCACTGCTTTTCTATTAGGACACTGTCTGGAGAGACGGGGAGCGCTACGCTCTGTTGGCTGGTTAACTTGTTTTTGTGTTGGCCGAGTTTACACCTGGTATTAACGTCAGTTTTAGACAATCTGTCTAAATGGCACTAAATCAGGATTTAACAATAAGGGTTTTTTTTCTGCTGGCTCAGTAGTTTCGATTTTCACTTGCCCTGCCAACCTTTGTACTACCAACACTTTCATTTAATGATCACATTTTATTTGTAGCAAGGCATTTTTATATTTGCTAGAAATATTTATTTTAAATGGGTTTTTTAAAAAGCCTGTAAAGAAAAAAAATACTGAACAAAAAAGAAATTGTTAAAAAAAAAATCATAAGGGAAAAAAATAATTTAATAAAAACATGATATTTAATGAAAATAAATAAATAAAAAAATGAATGCGTTTTAATTTTTTCTTAGAATTTCTTTTATTATTAAATGTAACAGCTGGTACAAAATTCATTCATTACATTTTTTTTTCTTTACAAAAGAAAATATGCAACAGTTGGAATTTACACAGCTAAAAATTATATTACAAATTACAAAGCTAACTTAATAAATGCATTTTGCTGGAAAACAATGATGTACATTTACAGAAAATTACTGATTTGACGTTTTTAGCTGTGCATAAATCCTGTGTAGCTATTCTTAGTGAAGTCTATCACAAGTCAGCAGTTTGACAGCATTACCTTGCATGGTGACAAATCAGCAGAATTTGCAACAATAATGTATAATACAAAGCAGAAAACATTTTATTTAATTTTTTTTTGTTTTGTTTGGTTGTTGTCTTTTTAGTTATTCTTTTATTTTCCCAGACATTATCATCAAATAACAAAAGGATAGTTTGTTGAATTGCATGTATTACCAAAATCAGAGACCTTGAAATGCATTCACAAACAGTCAGGAGACGTTTTTTTGTTGTTGTTATTTTTTTCTACCATGTGTCTCAGCTGACCACTACTGACCAGATCACCAGTGAAATAGCTAAATACCAGGTGTAAACAGGGCCTGCACATGTCCCTCAGAGATGGGTTGGCACAGTTCAGACCTACCCTGTTTTAGATTCATGTTTTCTAAAGCAGCCCATGCAATCAATGCCAGAGACAGACCTGTGTGATTGGGCCCAGACTTTGGACCTTTTTGATGTGCTGCCTCTAATTTCTCTGTATGTGTGTGTGTGTGTGTGTCAGATGACAGCAGGCTGTGAGCAAAGGGAGATCGATAGGACACAGTACAGCCAGTTGGCAGACGGCTGCGTTTATGAGCATGTGCACGGCAAGCCATTCGCCGGGTGTGTTTCAGGAGTGCGCTGAACTGTGCTGTGACATTTCAACACATACAACACTTGCATTGCTGCAGCTAATGACCAGAACTGTCGCATTTGTCCAGCACTGATTGCACATCAGAGGCCCAATTAGCTCTAGTGAATTCTGACATTCTGATTTCCTCATCACTGAGAAATTCCAGATAGAGAAGACAGAAAGTGTAAAGGAGAGAGAGAAAGGGAAGGAAATGGTAAGATGTTTTTCCCCTTTTTCCGCCCCAAATTCCAGTCTATTCACTGTCATATCGATCTCGAGCCCATCGTACAAGCCCAGGCTCATCAACATACAAAGCAGTCCTCTAAATCCAATTTCTGTAATTGCCAATTTCATCATGGAGATCTGATTCATCAGTTCAGGAATTTGGCCGTCCTGAGGAGCATGCGCATGACATCACGTCACAGTCTGAAGATTCCCGTACTGGGTGTTTACACAGAAACAATAATGGTGGCATTTTCAAAAACTTGCACTTTGAAACCTGTTTTCAAAAATATGCGTTTTCATTCCCCAAAACGCCGTTGTCATGAAAAACAAACAGTCAAACGCTTTGAAAGTTTCCTGTTTTTGGCTGAAAACGTTGTCGTGTAAATGGACCCTAATTTGGGCTAATTTACTCCCATTTTAGTGAAATCCTCTGTAGGTCTGCTTGTGTAATGTAAGGTGTTGTGTAGGTCTAATTTTAATTTGATGGAAGGGGATATGGAAGTGGAATCTGATTGAAAAAAATGTTGTGTAGGCCAAATTACATTCTTTGAGGTGATGTGTAGGTCTGATTTGAAATTTGTAGGTTTGATTTTTGATGAGATCTAAATGTATTTCTCTTTCTTTCTTTCTTTTTTTCTTTATCTTATGTAATTTTAATATTTATTTTTTATTAAATAGTAGTAAATAAGTATTTGTTTTTCTATATATTTTCAGCAGCTAATTTTTAGACTTTTAGACAGTTTGTAAGGTAAAGCATCTTCAATTTCATCCGCTTTCAATTGGCACCACTGCTACACAATTTTTTTTTTTTTTTTTTTTCTCAAGGCTATATTTGGTTAAAAAAGATGATATAATATTATATAATATTTATTTCACGTATTTGATCATTTTAGGGCCTTAACATGTTTTTTTTTTAAATGCATTGTTTTATTTATTTGTCATTTGCCTCAAACTGTACTGCTGAGAACATAGACAAGAGGAAAGGAATTTGTCTGGGCAGTGCTTGTGTTATTGCGTGTGTACATGTGTATATATAGCCGCTGTAAGGCGATGATTTCATCAGCCAGAGATCAGAGATTAAAATGAGCATTGTAAATCACACACCCTTAACGAGCTGCCTTGTAAATTAGCAATGCAGGGTGTGTCAGAGCAGGAATGGGGAGGGGGTTTTGCCACATGGGGACACATAAACTACCTCCACAGGGCTATTTACTGCCACCATAACTGTACTCAGAACCTGAGTCTGGCACACTGCCCTACGCACAGAGAGCTTTGATGGCCTTTTTCACTGGTCCATCTCCATCGCTCGTTAGAAGGCCTGGGGTACCGTTTGTGCTCTTTGCACCCACACAAATGATGAAGGATGATAAAACAGAAGGCTTTGGGCCTTCGGTGTTACTCTCCAAGACCCATAATAAAGATTGCACAGAATATGTGCAGATTTGTAATTTTCATAATTTACAAAGTCCTACATATCTTACAGGTCCTATGTTTTTATCTTGTTTGAGAAATGACCATGTTTAAATTCATTTTGCAGAACTGTGCTGATTTTCCACTAAAAATCTTTGCAGAAAAATCATTCTGGGTCCTTTTTTTATTCTTATTCTCCAACAGATCTTTTTTGTGTCTTCGTCTCATTAATGATGATAAAGAGGAAGAGGATGTCCTCTTTGCTTGGTTTATGAGTCTCGCCAGCTGCCATAACATCATTGTGTCAAGATAGCACCTGCCGTCTCTCAGTATGAGGTGTCTGGAAAACATTGATGCTTTGCAATGTTAATTGTATTGTGGCCAAATCGATTGCTTGAATAGAACAATAAAACAACAACCAAACACTTGCCAGGTTTCTGTTCTGAGCAGCTGGTGGGGGAGATAGGCCTTTAAAATAATCTTTCCATCACTCTTTTGTGCATCTCTGAATCTGTTGACACTTTACTTTCTGTTCTTGTTGGGGGGTATTGATCCCATAGGCGACAATGGCATAGCATCTCTGTGTGCGTGTCTCAAATGTGCGCATCCTGCTTCCACTAAAAAAGGAGCTGGGAGCCCAGGTATGAAGGGACATACTGTGGGAACTTACTGAAATGTCAACTTGACTCATGAATATTAATTATGTGATATTCACCCAGAATCCAGCCAGGTTTGCTGAAAAGTCTTAAAATCATTTTATGTGACTGTCTTCTTTTTTTTTTCTTTATACTAAAAAAGAAAAAAGAAAAATTCTCTTTATACCAAATAAAGAAAACCCTTCGCAATATAATGATTATTTTAAAATACATTTTTATATATACCAAGCAAATCAAAACACCTAAAATGTGATTATTTGTATGTGTTATTATGATCTTATTTGGGGGAAATAAACATGTTTATTTAAAAATAATATTCATTTTAAAAATAATTATTTTATAATGATCATATTAAAGATAATTAAGATTGTTGCTTACTGCATCAGCTTTGTCAGCGCAACCATTTGCCAGAGGTTTCACCATGTGGTCGATAAGAATTTATTTCTTTTCACTGTAAGTCATTATTTTCCAAAATGTGGGTGGACAAACTTTGTTTCTAAAAGTTTTACATTGATTGCTACACCCCTGCATGTACATGTAAATGTGAGTACACTACAAAAAAACGTATATATTTACATATAGACATATACATTCCTATTTTTTGCCATGGCCCCTGAAGCTGAGCGTCTTTAACTTGGCGGGGTTTAAATATTGCATGACTTCCTGATGGTGGTGGCAGTCAGAGGCTTGGCTGCGCTGGTATTAACCTGTCTGTATAAATCAGGAACCCTCCCAGGCCTGCTCTCTGCTTTCCCATCCTTCTATCAGCCCTCTCCCATCTCTCATTTGTCCATCTCAACTCCGGGTCGGTCTGATCAGAGGGCCCCTGTAATCTTGCGCCAGGGGCCCGAACATCAGCGCTAGGCAGGTGACAAATAGTTTTTTAATTGCCTGCACCAGAAAAAGCATTAGTCTATTCCCCTTCCTTGGGAGGGGCGGGCGGGACGTGTGTGTAATAATAATAGCCGGGCCGACGCCTCCATGCAGGCTATTTTTAGACTGGGTATTTTGAGGGCTCGGCCAGTGTATGTGTGTATGCGTGTATGTGTGTGTGTGTGTGTGTGTGTGTGTGTGTGTGTGTGTGTGTGTGTGTGTGTGTGTGTGTCTGTGTGTGTGTGTGTGTGCAAGAGAGGGAGAAAAAAAAGAGTGTCTGGACAGAGGAAATGGAGGTATGGCATTAGATCCTCCATTCTATGTGCCAACCAACACCCAGCACCGCTCTCCCAGCAGGCACATGCACACTCTTTCCTAAGCCAGCCTGAAATGAAAGGAAATACTGTGTGTGTGTTTGGTGTGCTGAAGAAACCTGATGAAGCTGTCCAGTTTATGTAGCAAGCTGCACACTCCTGCTGCTTTGGCTTGGTTTGTGCTTAGTGTTGAGATATGGTATTGATTTTTTTTTCTCCTTTATCCTCTCTGTTTCTCTTTCTCTCTCTCTTTCTCTGTCCCTCTCGCTCTCTCTCATCAGTGCCCTTGCCATATCTATGTAAGATATTGGCTCAGCATTTGCTGAGCCTCACACAGTAGCGTGTGTGTTCGTAGGGCGACACTGACCCCATCCGTTCAGACGGAGAAGACTGAGGTGGGTGGAGACACAGACATCTGTTAGAACACGTTACGTATGTTTAGCGTAATGGTTGTGTTTGGGTGCATATGGTTCTGCAAGTGGACAAAAATGTACAAGAAAGCAGGTTTACATCTTGAGATCATAGTCTGTGTGTGTGTCTGGGGTTTTGCAGCATTGTGAATGTTTAGCCCGAAGCCTCTCCATTTCTAGGACTGAATCTCAGCATGAGTTCGGCTTCACTGCAGTTCTGAGGATCCTCAGATCTGTTGTCCTCTTCCCACAAAACACTCTCTTTCTCTCTGGCTGTCTGACCCTTTTTCACACACATGCTTGCACACATAGGCAACAGCGCACCATCTACATTCCCTTCAATTCTCTTGACTCCACTTATGAACCTCTAGAACCCATTTATTGTTTTCACTTTGATTTCAAGTATAGTGAAGGGCTAGTTCACCTGAAAAATGAAAATTTGGTCATCGGTTACTTATCTTCATATTATTCTAATCCTGTGTGATTTACATTCTTCTGCGCAACACAACAATTCTGAAAAACATCTGGGGAAAAATGAGATCCAATGTTGTTTTGGTCCCATTAATTTTCATTGTAGGGACAAAAACATTCTTCAGAATAATCTTCTTTTGTGTTTTGCAGAAGAAAGAATGTCATACAGGTTAGAAATAGCAAATTAGGACAATTTTTATTTTTTAGTTAAAGTATCATTTTAATATATTAGAAAGGAAAGTGAAAATTACCAGAGTTTCAAAAAGGACTCAAAAACAGCATAAAAGTATCAAAAAAGTGAAATAATCTTGAATCAAATTCACCAACAAATCCAATTCATCAACAAATCATTCAGTTATGTTTCTGTCATTCATTGCACTGATTTATTGCAAAGATCTGGCTTAAAAGAATCATTAGTTTATTAAACAGATGTCAGACTTATCTTTTGCAATTTTAGTCTGTTTCTCACACAAACCTATTGTATTGTATAGCACACAAGCCTGAATGTATGGTGTTTTTACATCCTTTTTGAAGTTTGAAGCCAGTACATACTTATGTCATATCTGATGTAATTGCATTTTCATCAATAAATATGCCCATCTGCTTTCATGTCGCTGGTTAAAGCTGTGTCTCTAGCAGCCGGCCACAGAAAACACTTCCTGACCATATCGTTGCAGAGAGGGCAGTGACTCAACACAGCCCCTACAGCAGTGTTGAGAAGACCTTTTACCAGCCATTTATTCTCTTCTCTTTGGGGAGTGGCTTGTCCTCACACACATACACACACACACACGTACCTTTTGTCATCCTGGCATTTGGCATATGATCAGAGTTGGTCTGGACACAAGACAATCTGTTATGGAGTTGTCACTTTTATTCGGTGTCCTTGAAACCGGTCCAGGGATTGTCCGTGTGACCTTCGACTTCAGTAGACAGCGCTCATGAATGGCTACTATCCAAGCCTGATCCAACCAGATGCGATATGTGTTTGTTAAAATACTCACATGCCTGCTCAGTGTGACCCAGAAAGCTCTCATCAGGGCGACAAAGGGTTAAATCCACCTCCGCCCTTCTCCTTTCCCTGCCCTGCCAGCTGTTCCTACTCCACACCTTTCCTCTCTTTATTCACTGCTCCCTGCACTCCCCAGTACCTCTCGGACCAGTAAATGAAGGCTCATTTGCAAGTTAGATAAATCCTTCGAATGTATTATGGATGTAAACAAATTAGCCCGTAGGCCCCAGACGGTACCAAATGGAGCGGAGGTCTCTTCCTGTGGTGGTTTCCTGCACATGCTCAGTAACTTGATTGATTCCTTTTCTACTGCCTTAATTATTTCAGTATGAACTGATTCTCTCGGTATGAGGCAGGTGCGTTGTTAAAGTAATGCTCTTTAATGCTACCTCTGTAACGCTCCCTGCCGAGTCCTTCCTCTCCTCATCAATTCATAACAAGAGCACTCAGCCAATTAAAACGAACTGTAGAGGGGCGAGAAGAGAAGAGTCGTGCTGAACCTGTTTATCCAAAGCAGTGTTTGTGGTCAGTGCTGTTAGCAGGGCAAATTGAAGTTGTTGTTTCGTTTTGTTTCATTTATCACCATGTTACTTTATTAGCTAATTTACTGTTTCTCATTTTGATTAGTGGTGCTTGTTAAAGGCAACTACAGACTACTAAAAAGGCTTAATTATTTGTTTTCATCTCATTTTAAAAGGATAGATCAAAAGTAATTTGCTTATGTCGTTCCAAGCCTGAGTGGCTTTCTTTCTTCTGTGGAACATAAAAGATATTTTGAAAAATGTCTGTGGTTTTTGTCCATACATTGAAAGTCAGTGGGGTCCAGTGTTGTTTGAAAGGAAAAAATTCATACACGCTTGGATTAACATGAGTACATTTTCATTTTGGGTGAACTGCCACTTTAAAATGTGAGAAAACAATCTCATAGGCTTACATTAAAAAGGTGTTTGAGCCTTATTTAAGCACAAGAGCATCATCTAAAGAGATTTCTATCTAGCAGCCACTAGATAGTAGCAACCGCTAAGAACACCCTAACAACCGCCCAGAACAGCATAGTAATGCTCTAGGGACCATCAGAACAGCCTAGCAACATTCTAGCAATCACCAGAACAGCCTAGCAACACCCTAATGACCACCCTGATCACCCTAGCAATGCCCTTTGAACGACCTATAACACCTTAGCAATGCTTTAACAACCACCCAGAACACCTTAACATCATGGTAGGGGGTTTTTAAACAGGAATGCAGCAGTAAAAATCAGTGCTTTTTGTTTTGTGTGAACACTTGCACACATGCACATCACATACTCTTTTAAACTGCCGTTTTTGGCAGGGCAGAGGTTAAGGAAGAGAGGAGTGGGTGAGGCATTGTTGAGATTGATTAAGACTCACTATTGATCACAGAGTGTGTGGGTGTGGGTGGGTGTATGGGGATCGGCAGAGCCAAGGGCCCATCTCTCTGAAGACTCCAGCTCTGTTCTCTATAGCAGTCTGGCTTGAGACCCCTCCGGGGGCCACATCAAAGAGTCCTGCTCCCCAGCCACCCTTATCTTTTGAAGACAGCAGCGTTTGATGACATCACTTCCCTTATTATTTCACAGTTGGACAGTGCGGCTCATGTGGAGCACAATACCTCAATATGTGGTGAACAGTAGATGGAGAAAGAATCTATTGAATCTTTCAATCTCTGTTAACCAACACCACAATAAAAATTCACATTGAGCAATATGGAAATGTTGGATTTCTGTGTATGTAGGTTTTTGAATGCTGCTCTGTATCCTAATGTATTTTTGTACGTTCACTTGTGTTTTTAGTGTTTCTAAATAAATAGACTAAACTCTGCTATAAGACTGACAAGGCACCCACCCATATGATGAATAGAATGTACCTGCAGTAAGCCATCAACAAATAGCCTGCAGGGTGATGATTACTGACAGGCCAGTGTTTGTTGCCTTTTGGGACACCTGAATCAGTGTTGTTCTCCACATCTGCTTCACACCTGTGGTGACCTCATGCAGACCTTGAGGCCTGAAACTAGCAATTGAAGAGAGGTCAGACATATGGCCAAGCATGTTAAACACCCTCATGCTGACTGACACATTAGCCACACTCTCCCAATCACATTCAAGTGTCTCTTTCCTGATAAGGCATAGTGTTTAAAGAGATAGTTCGTCCAGAATTTAAATTTATGTCATTATTTAATGATATGTGTGTAATCCCAGACCTACTGTATATGGCCCAAAAACGTAATTCTTAAAAGTGATATTCTGAAGCTTCACTCAGCAATTTTCCATATAATTTATGCTTCAAAAATTACCATAAAATGCTCTTAAGTGGCTTTATAGAAAGTATTATGATAGCTGTGTAGGAGGAATAGGAATAGATGATGAAATTTAAGTCATTATTCACTGATAATCTTCTCAACTGATAATCTGTTGACCTGGCAGAATCAAATGAGTGAGTTGAACCCATTAACAAATCACTCTGATTCATAAAGAAATCATTCAGTCCAAATTGTGAACCAAATCCAGTTCATTGATTCAGTGACATGTTCATTGAGTCAGTGAACAGCCATTCTCAAATTATTTTTCTTTTTAAGATTGCAGTAGCATAATTATAAAAATAATTTTAACTCAGGATTATGATCTGTATATTTTTTACAGAGATTTATATAAAGAAATGCACTAAGAATAGGTGTGTGTAGAGATGTGTGGGTCTGTACAGGTAGGTACAGGTAAATAGGAAAATAGATACATTTAAAACATCAAATAAGATTAAAATAGTTTTTTGGATATTGCAAATTTTTACGATCGCTTAAATTTTTGTCTGTTTCTCACATAAACTATCATATGAGTTCAGAAAACATAGGGCCAGGCAAGCTATAGTACCAAGAGTAGCACAAATTAATGTAGGGTCGCAAACAAGCAGAGCTGATGATAATCAAGTGTGGGAAATCTACTAACAACACAAACACAAAACTGGTTAAAACATGCTTTTTGAGGGTGTTAAATAATGGCACAAGTACCAGTAAATTGACCACCACAAACCTTAGTAAATCACCTTGCATGATTCATTTAAATCTCTCTCTCCTCCCATAAATTTTCAGTTTGAAAAGGGAAGCTCCTACAAATATCCACGGCTTTACATCACAATAATAGTTATAACAGAATAACAGAATTTTATTTTTTATTTGACCATAATGAATATATATATATGTATATTTTTCAGACCTAACGTCTGAAACATTCTCCTCTCTCTCTGTTTCTGTCTGACTCACTCTTGCTCTCTCTCTCTTTGCTTTTGTCTTTACCGAATCCCCTCTCTTAGCTTGAGGGCTTTTCTGCCTTGGTATTTGCTTTAACCCCCGAATCAATCTGTTTTGAGCAGAACTCATAAACTTTTCATAAGCTCAACCCTTACACCCATGTGAGTGAGTGAGCCAAGACTCCTCTGCCTGTCCTGCTGCTTGTTTGATATTCGGTGTACTTAAGCGTGGTGCCGGACCACACGCCGGGCTGCGTTCAGTTGTGCCACGTGTCTTCTCTCTACCGCTCGGCGAGCCACTCCTGTCTCCGCATCGATCCGAGCTGCCATATATCATCAGAGTGTGAGCGCTATCTAACTGCTCCATGTTTAATTTATGTAGTGGAATGTCCGCTCAGTTAGACACCCTCAACTGTTTGGAGACGTGCCGTGGCGTGCCTAGCCGCTTAATGTAGTCGCTGCAATTTGTGCTGTGTTTGCCTGATTACTGCAGAGTGACGTTTGTCCACACCCCACCTCACCGAGGGACAGATGCAGCCAATGGATTTTGTGTTTGCTCACCAGAATGGCATCGACTTTCACGGTGATGTGTTTTGCTGTGACACCTTCACCGCATGTTGGTCAACTTGGACTTAATAACCACAGGACAGACTCGCTCTTCTCTATCTTTATCATTCCCTCTCTCTCTTTCCCTCTCGCCCTTGCTCTCACACACATTTTAACCAAACAGCAGGTCAAACTTTTTAAACGTGTGCATCGCTAACAGGCTCACTCAGGCAGAAGCGCCATCTCAGCACCTGTGCCTTAATGATTAATACCATATTGATGATCTCAATTAATTTCCTATTACACGGCAGCAGGTCCGCGCTGCTCGGTTGCTGTCACGGCCATGAGTTTGGACCGGGGGAGATCTCAGAGGGCAGCTGGCTGCCGTTGTTAGTGGGAGATTTTAGGTCGCTGTTCAGCATGCTTGCACACTGAGTAGAGTTTTCTGTGTAATGGTGACTGACCTTCACTGCGTATTTGTCATCCAGTAAGAAGCAAGAGCTTTTTCTTAAAGGCAACGTGAAAAGACATTTGCAATGCATTTAATGGGACACATTTGCATGTGAAACAGAATAATGTAGAGAGCTTGATTTTAGCCATCTGAATGTTGTTGGACTGTGAAAAGTGGACTATTATATTATAGGTTAATATAATTTTTCCATACCCACACAGGCTTTGCTTACATCAGCAGAAAAGAAATACATGTCAGTGGTAGAGAAAGTTATATTAATGACTAAATATTATGAAAATCAGATTTTATTTAGAATAACATGGAAGTCACTGTATGTACTACACTACCATTCAAAAGTTTGGGGTCAGTAAGATTTTAAATAAGATAAAGAAAGATTAAAATTAGAAAGAAGTTTCTTCAAAAATCAATTTTCAAAAAGATTTTTACTCCATTACTCCAGTCTTTAGTGTCACATGATCCTTCAGAAAACATTCTAATATGCTGATTTGGGGCTCAAGAAACACTTCTTCTTATTATAAATGTTAAAAATGTACTTCCCTGTATTATTTCAGCTATTTTTGTCAATTTACTCCTTTCTCTCTTCACTTCTTTTCTTTTTCCTCACTTGTTTTACCTGCCATCATACCGATTTCACCACCCTCAGCTCTGCCCTCTGTCCAAAACTTCTGTATCTCTTAAAGTGACTTAACTCATTCTGCTGGTCACTAGGCAACTACTGACCAGTTCGCTGTCCCATAGGGAGAGGGTTTATGTGTGTAGGCATCCGGGGGTGTCTCCTGAGCGCCTGCACCCTGGGTCCTCCAGCTGGAGTGGTCAGTGTGTTCTTGGACCTCTCAGCACTTAACTTAATATTGCAGCATTCTGATTTTGCATTCTGATTTCATGTTGTTGATGGATCATTGCCATGGAAAATGTTTTATTTAACTGCTTTTTGTCCAGAAATTCACCAACTAGGCCATTTTCTAGGCTAGTGCCACAACATCTTAAGAATATAGATGCTATCTTCTTTTATCTGCAGTCGCTGATCCAATCGGTTTATCTGTGATTCAATCTGGAACCAGGAGTCCTAGCACCCAAGGAACAGTTAGAGCATTCTCCCCAAAATATAAATCATTGATGGCCTCAGCATTATCTGCACATTATGATTCTGGTATACAAGGTTCAGACTCTGGCTTAGGCTCACATTTAGCATTAGAATCAAAGCTCAGGCAAAAAAAGCTTAGACAAGCATGAATTTCTAATCTGGCCCAGCTTGCACTGCAAAAAAATAAATAATAATATATATATATATATATATATATATATATATATATATATATATACATATATATACATGTATATATATATATACATATATATACATATATATATACATACATATATACATATATATACATATACATATATATATACATATATGTAAAAATATCTAAACACCTTTAAAAATAGGAGATATGTATACGAAAACTTTTTCCACAAAAGTTAAGACTTGTTTTTAGAGAAACACTTCTCTAACACAGAACTAATGTTTGTTATCTAAATAAACCTAGAATTAAGTTTATTTTTCTCCCCATTGCCCATATATATATTTTTTTATTTTCTTTAAGTATAAATCTTGTGTTTATAGCACAAAATTTAGTGAGGCATTTGATTAATAACAACAACAACAACAATCTGGCAATGAAGTGAGGAAAAGAAACTTAATTCTACCTATATATTCTGAAAACAATTGTTAATATCTAATGTGGTTTTCCTTCTCAGGTAAATTTGTCGTTTTAAGGATTTGTAATTTCTACTGAAATAAAAAAATAATAATAATAATAAAAGTGTCTTTCCCAAGCTCAAGGTCACTTAACTAAGAAAAAAATATGTGAAGATATAAGACTACAGAGGTCAGCTGAAAAAAAAAAAGAGAAAATATGTATTTTTAGATTAGATTTGAAGGAAGAGATGTTGCAGTGAGTTTGTATCTCTACCATCTCTTCCTTCAAATCTCAACACAGAAATACTGACCTAGAAAAATACTTTTCTCATGCTAATTTATGCTAGTTAGAACAAGACTGTTGCTGCCAGGTAAACCAGCTTCACCAAAAAGATCATGGCTGAATCTAGATGAAAAGCCAGGTTGGGGCACCATCTTCTAATACCCAACATAAGCTGGTTAACCGGCTGGGATAGACCGAGTGCAAGGGCTGGCTGACTTTGCTGTGTTCTTCACTGACACATGCACTTCCTGTGAGAGACTTTGGACATTAGAACCATAGTCACCAAGCTCCACTGAGCCCATCACAGCAGACTGATGGCTCCCAGACGGCCTGCTCCTGGTCTGCTCAGGGCAGACCTAATGGAGAGAGCCCACCGGTGTTAGAACAGCTGCCAGATGAATAACTGAAACACTAGTGGCAGCCAAGGTGGAATCTGTACTTTTACAGTAACACCTACATTTTGTCCTCTGTGCTCTCTGCAAACTCCATTTCAATCTGCAATGAACATGCCCTTCGAAGAGAAAGGAGAATACAGAATATCTTTTGAGTTTTCTTTTTTTTTTTTTTTGCAGAACTTCATGTGGACAATTGGGCAAACACATAATCACATGCTTCACGGACATACTCTTGTGAGCTGAGTAGTTCTGGCCCTGGAAGCTAAGTTATTTAAAGCTGGCTCTTGACTTCATCTGAGTCATTATGGGCTGCTGAATTAAACATCACAGGCCTCAGCCTCTGGCTCCTGCAGAAGCGCTCTGCCATGCTTTTCACCGGCTCCGTCCTCTTCCTCAAAAAGTTGCATTCTCTAACACCACTCCATGTGCTTTTCTCTCTCATGTCTGTCGAGAGGGCCGAACCGAGACATAACGAGACAGAATAGCACATCACAGTCCTTGAGAAGCAGAGGATGATTTGTACCGGCTGAGGTTGTTTCACCAATAACCATGCTATATTCCACACACATTTCCTACTGTGCATCCCATGGGACTGGGATTTACATGCTGCTGTGGAGCGTGCAGCTTTCTGGGGAGTTGTGCATGGAATGTGTTTGTTTGTGTATTTGAATGTGGGCATTAGAACAACTCACAGCAGAGTCCTGAGACTGCATAGGCAGAGTTTGGTGGATGCCAGAGTTGGAATTTAATCAATGTTTGAATGTGTTTGATTTTTTAGTATTGATGTTGCTGTTGATTTCATGCTGTTGTGTTATTGCTTATCAACAGAAGGTCAGCTAAACATGTTAGATGGGTGTTTCTTCAACTTTCTGCACTTGTATGTCCCAGGGATTGCTTTTTATTAAAGCAGACAGAACTTTTTTTTTACTGTATATGAAGGTCATATTAACTTCTTTATGAAATTTTCTACTTTTAAAATGCCTTTTAGATTTTGCATTTACATTTATTCATTTAGCAAAAGCTTTTATCCAAATCGACAGAATAAGTACAAAAATAATAAATTCATAACAAATTAATAACAAATATTTTATAAAGGGCTTTAATTTTATTAAAGTTTATACATTTCCTAAATCGTTAACTCAGTCAGTCTATTAAAAGTATGAATTAATAGTAAAATAATAATATAATGATTTAAATATATATATATATATATATATATTTTTAAATCCTCGATTCAAACAATTTTGTCCATAATAATACATATATAATTTTTTTCCCTCTCTTTTAAACTTGGTCAATCCAATAAAAATATGGATTATTATAAAAATAATTATATAGTGATTATAATCTGTTTTTAGTCATTTAGCTGTGGCATCATTTCCATTATATTATAAAGTTTTTATAATAAAAAAAAACATTGTATTTATTAATTTAATATTTTTTCCTAAACCTTAAACTTGGAAAATACAATGAAAAATAGGAATTATTAGTAATACAATTTTTGGAATCCGTTAGCTGCATAATTTCCAACAAAAAATGACAAAACTGAAAAAATTGACAGAACTCTGTATACTGTATAAGTTGTTGGACATAAAGCCCACTGTGACTTCTGCTGCTGTGAGTGACACACTGACGTCCATTGTTTTCTGCAAATAAGGCTGTTAAACTTTCTCAACCCACTTGCTGTTGGCAAAACTTTTAATTTTAACCTTGTATATGGAACTTACCATATGTGAGACTGGTGTTGCTCTCAGTTGCTCTCTGCTGCATTAAACAGGTGTCACTGGCAGGAAATGACATCATCGCTTTATAACTGGGTACAAAGTGACTGACTTTTACCAACTTGAACTTTAAAGGGTTCTGCATATACAGGCTCATAAACATTAAAGGGTTCATGGAAGGGTCTTCCTCTGTACTAGATACAAGCTGTAGGGGTTTTGCTGCACACCATCAGCTTTGACCTGGTATATACACCCACACACAAGAGCTTGTGTACAAACACACCCACACTCAGGCACATCAGTCAGTAATAGGAAATAAAACTATGAAGAAAAGGGGATGTTTTGTGCCCGGCGCAGCACTGAGTCAATTGACCTTGAAATGAACAGCAGCACTGGGGGACAGCGAGGTATGGATACATTTAAGAGCTGGGTGTGGGTGCCAGGGGCCAGCCTACTGCCTAATGACGGACACACTGCTTCATCCATCACCATGCCACAGCCAGGGCATCCGCCAGGGCAAGGCTTTAATCACCTCTCTCACTCATAAACACACACACACTTTTTTGACTCATGAGTGTGGACTCTTGCATTTGTATGGCACACGTACTCTTAAAGGGACAGTTCACATAAATATGAATAGTCTGTCATCATTTACTCACCTTCATGTCGTTCCAAAACTGCATGCATTTCTTTCTTCTGTGGAACACAAAACAACATTTTATGCAAAATGTATTCATACAGTGAAGGTCAGCAGGGTCCATTGTTGTATTGACTTTCTTTATATGGACAATTTTGTTCTGCAAATCAGTCATACAGGTTTAAAATTCCACGAGGGTGAGAAAATAATGACAGAATTGTAAATTTGGTTAAATATCCCTTTTCTCCAGAATATAAAGAAACATTTTAGTTAAACTCAACAGACTGACATTATTTCCTCACACTCTTGTCGTATCAGACCTGTATAACTTTTGGTTATTATTGTTAACTAAAACCAAACAAAATAGATATGAGTCACTATTATTTTACTAATAATTCATATTTTGATGGATTTTCCAAGTTTAAGATTTAGGAAAGTAAGCATATTATTTATTAATTTTTTATTTACTATTAAAGGCAAAATTGTATGATTTACTGGAAATTTTACCTCAGCCGAGGGATTTCAAAAATATGTATGAATTCCTATATTAAAGTTATTTTATTTCAAAGCAACATTTCTCATTTTTGATTTGTTTAAGTTGAAATACTAAAATAGCTAAAATTAAATAAACCAAAACTAAACACTGAAAGTAATAAAATATATATATATATATAGATATATTTATAAAAAAATAAAATAATAATAATATTTACTAAAACTTCAACTAAAATAAAATGAACACAGAAAATAAAAAAATAAAAAATCTTATTTAAAATATTAACAAAAACTACACTGTAAAAAATATATATTTTTTAAAGTTTGTTTTACAAGAACATTTAATTCCAGTCTTTCTACTTAAAGATTTAATATGAAATTCATTGTGTTACTTGCTGTTTCTTTGTGTTTCTTTTTTTTTCAGTGTAACATGATAGTAAAAAAAACAGTATGACTTTCTTTCTTCTACTTACATTAGCACCTAAAACATTTACTGTAGACACCTGGTCATTATGTGTGCCCATGTTGAATCACACACTCACATTGGCACACTGTACATACTCTCTCTTGTTTTCACACACTCTAAATGCTGAACTTCACCCACATCCTCACACTCTCAACTATTTCCATTTCACCCCAGTGAAATCAACTACAACCTGTCAGACACTCCAATCTCTTGAAGGTTGCTGTTTTTTCAGAGAGAAAATTCTTGATGCTCCACTGTGACTCTAACCTCTACATCATGTCTGGAGTACATCATCTTCTTCCAGAACTGAGCCCAGTGGTATTCTGAGAGCACAACCCTTCTAACAAGTTAAAAATAGTGAGACAGATGGAGACAAAAAAGTTAAATATTTGTTGCGGCATATCTGAAGTGCTGTGATTTATGTAACATGGGTTAGTGAAATGGGTCTGCTTGTACACCCAGTGGGTATGTTCCTCACCACGCTCACAAGAAATGAGTCAGAGGATCTATCTCTCCCATGCTTTTTTCCCACAATCCTCTAGGGGTAGCCTGTCAACTGAGTGCAGCGCTTGGCTGTGTCTTTTTGTGCCGCAGCTTTGAACTCCTCACTGACGTTTTTTCCTCTCAGAGCTACATAAGCACTGGTTATTTTTTTTCTTGGACTCGTTTGTGTGCTTTTTAGTTTAATTAAGATATTTAACCTTGATGAGTTTTGTGTTGTTCCAGTGCCAAGACTTTCTCTTTCAGCTTTTAAGTTTTTAGCATTTGGGGTAGTTATGTTGTGCCATAATTTCCCAATTGCTCTCCCTGTCTGTTGTTGTTGTGTTGTTGTTTACACACCAAAAACATGTCACTTCCTGCAGGATGATGTCATGCATGTCACAAAGTGTCTAATATTTTATCCAGTATATTTAGAAATATTTAATGGGGACATGAAAACATACTTCATAACAGAAGTGACTCATTCACATGTACGGAAGCAGCAATCCTGCATCAAAACAAGTAACATAATGTTCTCATATGTCCAGATCTGAACCAGCGCCAGCTAAATATGAAACCCAAATGACCTGCTTTCAAACAAGTCCAACTCAAAGACAATCTCTTATGAACAGGCACTTATCTGCCAGAACATGCCGTCCCACCCCCACACTGCAATAAATCATCCGTAATATGCAGATACCTATTTGAAACCCTGTCCTTCCTCCCAGCCCTTCAGGTTGGAGTTGATGCTGGCTGGAGGCAGGCCCAAGCAGCAGTAATGACCCTAAAGCTATTACTAGTGGATATTTATAGCACTCAGGGCCAGCTATGGGGCAGCAATCATGACCACATTGGCTTCATGCATGTGGGCGTCCAGCTACTAGTTGCCAGGTTACCACAGTGCTTCCAGGTACCTGTGTGTTCCCCAGACGCACACACACACACACGCAAACACATAGAGAAACACCTTTAGAATTGAGATCTGCTCTCTTTCTGCAGGCTTAAAGCAAAAAAAACCCAACAAGTTTTAATTGTTTTTCTTGCTTACCAATGAAAAAAACTAGATTAAGAAAACAATTTCTGTGAATTGAAGCACAGAACACTTCCTAATGAAGTTTTTTTTTTAACCTTCATTTAGCATTTAATGATCTTAAATATTGAAGTCAAGGGATAAATAAATACAGGTTATGTGGACCAGTTGTACAAGATCTACACGCCTCTGCACTCCAGGGATGAGCCTAGTGTAAAGGTGCTGAGCGCTAATGAATGCCTTTAATAATGAAAAATGCCACAAACCCTGTATACGCTGCAACTCTATCCAAACTTCGGCCCCCTACTCCCACATCAACAAACCTGGAAGCAAGCCCTGGTTCTCCGTGGAGGTGTACCACAAACATGACCTAAAGATTACATTGCACAATTAATCAATACCTTAATAAGATCCCATTTTCTCCAGCAAATAATATCCAGGCCGAAAGTGTCCTCCTCCTTTTAATTTGTTGGACGAAAACTTGCATTATTAAAAGCCAGGAGGAAATTAAATTAAGATTGCATCCTGATAGATTTATAAGACACTACACATTTTCATTGTGTTGTTGTGCCATCGGAAAGAGAGCGAGGGTCTAGAGGGGTTGCAAGCGTGATTGTGTGGGTGTGTAAATGCTCTCTGAAGAGACAGAACGAGAAAGGAGTGAGCCGTAGATGTCATACGCTTCTGGTTCAGCTCACTCTTAAATTTATGACTGAAGCACAGCTTCAAAGATTACTTGTATTTGGATGGGTTGTAAGTCTGCCAAATGTACATTGTAAAACAAGGATGAATGTGTCGGCGTAGGAGGGACCAAAAAAGAGGAATATGTATGTGTATGCATGGTGGTCATGGAAATATTTCACACCACATCCCCCCCCCCCCATCTATAAATCAAATATATTAAATATATACAATAAATGAAATATAGAATAGAATAATAATAATATTATTATAATTATTAAAATTATTAATTGAAATAATTTATTAATAGATAAATTGTGTTAGTACTTTACAAAAATACAATTTGACAATTATGGATGGAGGTTTAAATGTGCTTCATTATCATGAAAATAATGGGGGGGGATTATCTTAAAAAAAAAAAACATTTTCTTTAAGCAAAGATAATTTTATATATATAAATATTTACTTTATATTTATCTTTGTTTTTTTTCTTTAAATTTTGGGGTAAAATATAACAAGACATTTTGACCCATACAGCTTCACCGTTATATGCATGAATGTTTTTATGTTTTTCTGGGTTTTACTTACACTTCTGATGCTGGTTAAGGATTGAGGGCATGGCTTGGTGATCACCACAGCTGCTTGTGCCATATGGGGATGTAGTGCTGGTGTCTGCTTCCACAAGCTCACAGCTAGAGCAGCAGGAGCCATGCCTGAGCCTCCTCATCTTGCCCTCCCCAACCAAACTCTGGTCAGCACGCTCCCTCCATTTACTTAAAAGAGAATAGTACACTAGAACCTACTCTTAAAATCCTCTCATGAAGACAGATTTCCTATGGATTTAAATTTTAAATCAATTATTTTCCTTTTAATCCATCAAAGGAGTGTTCAAACACCTTGACATATTCACTTTGAATATCAAGTGTGCTGGTTAAAGAGTTCAGTCAAAAGTTCTCGTTGTGAATTTCAGGGCTGTTTGATTTTGAGCACTCAGAATTTAGCTTTTGATTTGTTCTGTCTCCTTTTTCCATCCTGCAGATTTTGTCCCCTCTCTCTGTGGTCACTGTTCAAGGCTTGTTAGTCCCATGCAGAGATTGTCAATGCTCTTTCTAATTGTGATTTGTAGTCCATTCAGTTGTAGTCAGAAGACTGTTTGGGAGAGGAAATATCAGTCTGAACCTGGTCAACAGCCCCATAATAGAGGGGTTCAGAGATGTCTAGTATGACACAAGCTGTGTCTGAAACTAGAGCAGCTTCCATCAATGGCTAAACAGGCAGCATTTGGTGTGAAGTTACCTTCTAAGGAAATTGGTTTTAGACCAGATTTCCAAGATACTATGATGTCTTGGCTCATTTGTGCATTATTTGTCCAAAAAAAAAAAAAAATCAAGAAATTATTTCATATAAAAATAAACTGTATTATTGTGTCAGGATAATATTCTCTTTTGTTTTAGTTCTGTGTTCCTTGTTTAATTTGACCCAGTTTCCTTTGTTCCCATTTTCCTTCCACTCATTTGTTTCTATAGTTACTCATTTGTTCTCACCTGTTCTGAGTCTGTTTAAGCCCTCAGTTTTAGTCAGTTCCTTATCTGGTATTGTTTGTATGTTTCAGCTGTTGTGTCATGGTTTCTCCTGAGGATTCCTATTGGATTTATTATTAAAGACTGTTAGTTCGTTGACCTATCCTTGCAGTTTTTTTTTTTTCTTTTTTTTTTCGACTTTTCAGTTTTTGTGAAATTACTGGGTTATACAGTGGTGTTCTTTGTTGAAGTTTTGGGTAGGTCTTTTTTAATTTTTGTTGATTTGAAGGATGAAATATTGTCAATTTTTTTTGTTTTTTCTTATCTGTGTTTACTACTGCAATTTATAACATCCAAGTGAAAGATATAACACCAACATGTCAGAAAAAAAAAAAGAACAGAATCACTGATTTGTAAAAAGGATTGCTCGCCTGCTAAAAATTACTTGTAAACTCAATCAGGTGGAGCTAATCACATTCTCAATGGCACACAAAGCCATTTAACTTTCAAAGGTGATCAGCTGTGGTCATTTTGATTAGCTCAGAATGAAAAGAGTTTTTCCTTGAGCATTTCATTTCAGTCCTTGGTGGTGCAACTGAAGCAAACAATCAACTGTGGGTGGGCAAGACACTGTCAAAAGATCTCTGGGATAAAGTTGTGGACAGGCACAAGTCAGGAGATGGATACAAAAAATTTCAAAGGCTTTATCAATGACTAGAAGTCTATTATTAAGAAGTGGAAGATATTTGTTACAACACAGACCCTCCTTGGATCAGGACATCGCTCCAAACTGGATGAAAGAGCCAGAGGAAACTGGTCAGAGAGGCAACCAAGAGGCCGACAGCATCTCTGAAGCAGTTGCAGGGATTTATGACAAAGAGTGGTCATTGTGTGCATGTGACAACAATATCACAAATTCTCCACAGATGTGGCTTGTATGGAAAAAGACACTCCTCAAGAAAGGCCACATGCAGTCACAACTGAGCTTTGCCAAAATGCACCTTGAAGATTTGGCGGATAAGACTAAAATTTAATTATTTGGCAACAACACCAAAACATATATCTGGCAGAAATCCAGTACAGCTCACCATCCAAATAACAGCATTCCTACAATAAAGCACGGAGGTGCCCCACTGTGATGGGGTGTTTCTCACAGCAGGGACTTGTCAGGAGCACTGTCAAAAGGTGAAGGAAAAATGGATGGGGCAAAATCGCATCCCTACCCAAACCCCCACCCCCCAAAAATCGCACTGTGCACACCAACTTCTGACAAGGTGAACATATGTTTGCAGTAAGACAAAATGTTGTGCAAACATTGTGGCTAAAAAAAGGCAGCATTTATTAGCTTTCGGACATGGCCATGATCAGGTTACCTTGGTGCTCTCTGTAAAAGTGCCAATGGCTGTGTGAATGTCTTTCTTTGTGTGTATTACTCCATTGAGCATGACGTACGCATAGATTTTGTACATGTACGTTGAAGTGTAATTCTGCAGACCGGGAGGCAGCACAGTACCGCAGCCCCCAATTCACTCAGCACGTAATGCTCATAAAACTAATAAAAATGCTAATGAAAGGGACCGTTTTCTTCACCGTTTCAATGTACGGATTTGGTTTGTGAATGCGTTATGTATCTGCATTTCACATGACATTCAAATGCTGGTGTCCTGGATCAAGTGGGATTTTGTGTGTGTGTGTGTGTGTGTAATCTCTGTGTTGACAGGGGACCGCTTGTTCTGTGACTGTTTACAGTACTTTGTAATCATCACAATTTATGATTACAGAACAGAATTGATGTTATTCACTCTGGTTAGACATGCCTTAAACAGCCCTTTTATTCATAAGCTGTCAAAATGTGTCCAGCAAACACTCGCTGACTTCAAATTGACAGAATTTGTTTGTTTGAATGTGTGTGTGTGTATATATATATATATATATATATATATATATATATATATGTATGTATGTATATGTACACATACACACACTAAACCCTTACTTTGAGTTCACAGCTGCAATGTAACAAAAAAACAGGTGCTTTGTAAGGCCCACACAACTCCTTCTGTGTTCACATGAAGATCCCTGTTTGGGATGTTCTGTCCTTGGTTTTATCCTCTCTGTGAATAACTTTGGCACTACATACCATCAGTAAACAGTTGCGCCACTTTTGTACACAAATCGTTTTATTCACTGCTCTTGGCTTAACCAGGCGCTGCAGTGTGTATTAAAGTTAAATCATTGTCATTATTTTCAGCACAAACACGCCTCCTTTCTATGTAAATTAAGCTTATTATAGATTACACCTTATTCATAAGACTCAGCTGTATTTGCCTGTGCAATTAATGTTGTGCTAGTACTGCCTGTGGAAAGCAGACTCTAAGCTATTTTATTCAGAAGAGACGTATGTGTGTTTTCTAGCAATAATTCCTCAAATGATGGAGAAGAACAGGCAGCGAATGACATTTTTCACTTAATTTCAGTCACTCCACAAATGTGGTCAAGTATGCTGGCCAGCTGCCAAATATGCTGGATAGTGCTTAACGTGCATTAACACGTTATTTTTATGTATATGTATGTGTTGTTGCTCCATCATCTGTGTTTCCAGGGTACTACTGCTGCTTCAGTCAGACCTTTGCACTCACCACACCACATCTTCTTCTTTTTTTTTTCCTCTTTCTTTTCCAGAACCCAGACATTGTGCTGGTCCACTACCTGAATGTGCCAGCTATCGAGGATTGTGGAAAGCCATGTGGGCCCATCCTGTGCTCCATCAATACAGACAAGAAAGAATGGGCCAAATGGTCGAAGGAGGAACTCATTGGACAGCTTAAACCCATGTGTGAGTGTCCGATCATGTTCCATCAACTGAATGCAAAATCTGTCTCCTCTCATGCATGTTTTCACTGCAAACAGTGTTTCAAAAAATATGCTACCATTCAAAGTTTTAGGGTTGGTATGATTTTTCAATGTTTTTGTCTCATATGCTGCATTTATTTAATCAAAAAATGCATTTAAAAACAGTAATATTGTGAAATATGTAAAACTCTTTTCTCATTTTATGTTTTTGCTTAATATGTTGTTGTTAAAAGCAACTGTGCTGCTTAATATTTTTTGTATAAACCATGATACATTTAGTGCGTTTGATGTTAAATTTTTTTATTTTTTAAAGCAACTGTGCTGCTTAATATTTTTTGTATAAACCATGATACATTTAGTGCGCATAACATAAACATAAAAAGTACAATGAAAATGCATTAACTAATTCACTTCACTATACAAAAAAATAACCGCCCTGGTGGATTAGAAAAAACCTTTATGGAAAATAAATGCACTTCATACAGTATCTCCATATTACCTTTCTACATTTTTAATGTGTTACATATCTTGATTACATTTTACAAGATGCAGAATAATATTATTTATTTTTATTTTTCTGTTCGTTTAAATTACAAAACAAAGATACTTAAGAAAATGTTTTTCAGTCTAGAAAAACCGGTCTCCACGGTTCACACTGCCCCAACAAACACCAACAGGATTGGAATACTGATCCAGCAATACACTACAGCTGTTGGTGATGGTTAAGGCAGTGTGATCTAGCCTTTAGATCCTTAGACAATATACTTGATATTGTCTTCTGTAATTTCTGTATTATTTACTCAAGACCTGTGCTGTTTAATTTGTGATATTTCATGAGCAGTTAGTCTCTCCCAGCTCAGCCTGCTCTAGGCCCCGTCTTACCTGCTGCACCTTGTGCCCTTGTTCATAGCAGGAATCTCCATGTGGAAGACTTGGCATGATTATTACCTCACTGCCTGTGCATGCCCATTCCAAGGCGCCCTGGTGTCCCAGGGTCAGTGGAGCCTCTTGTCTGCGTCTCACTGTCCAGAGTGATAAAGCACGTTGGTTTCCAGTCAGTCAGTGGAGGAGAGCAGTGATATATTGATTGATGCCAGTGAGTGGGTGGAAGAGTGTCTGACTCGCCAAAAATCCCTTCATACATCCAGCACTGCTTTGCCCGTGCTTTGTGCTTACACTGTGTTTATGTTTTCGTCTACGACAGGTCTAGGTCACAGAATTGACCAGAGGAAACGTGTCTAATGAGGATGTAAAAAAAGGGGGGGACGACAGCATGCATAATCATGTTTACCCAATCTTATGAGGACACATGTCTGTATGTGATGCCTGCCATTGATCATTTGAACTAGGACAGGGCTGTCAAGGTAATGAATATATGAAGTCGGATCCCTCACGTCAGCACATTTAGACATAGGATATCAGCGAGGAGAATATAGACGAGCTCAACCGACATTGTAATCGCTGCTGAGTGTTACGATCCCCTTAAGAGCTCTCATGGCAATCACTTAAGAGCTCCCTTTCACATTGACTTTAAGACACGTACAGTAAACTAATGTGTTCATTACACTCCATGCCTGATCTACATTGAAACTATTTGCCGTAATGCATGCAAGTCATTAACGTTGCAAATGGTGTGGACAGTGACAAAGGTGCAAGATGTCTTCCACCAATCGGGACCAGTGCACTCACACTAGGCTAATAGGGCCACAAGATTCACCCTCATAATCTTAAAAACGACCATCCGTGTTGTGATCTCATCTGAAGAGCAACAGTAGCACCTAGTGGTGACGCTGCAGACATGCAGCCTGTTGATAGTCAGAGATTCATTGTAAACTGTATTAGCCATGCATAATTCATGGATGCATTATACATCGGCTCTACAAACCCAATGTGTTCCCTTGAGTGACCCATATCATACACAAACAGCTTGCATTCATTAACAGAACGAGATGTTCAGTTGGGATTGAATGCGTAAGGAGCAGTGCATTCCTCGGCTGACAGTCCTAAGAGAAAGACTTCTGTAACTGTTGTTCTCTAACTCTCTCCGCTTTAAACATTTTTAATGAATTTGCATCAGATATCTTAGAAATGCATCAGTGTTGAAGTTGCGTCATCACCTGCTTTGCACGAAATAAGTGTTTCATCATTGTAGTGTGAAATATAGATTAGTTATTTATGCCTTCAAGCTATATTTTGCATGGTGATTTCGAATTTCTTTACAAAGCTACCGAGATGTATTTTAATTCATCATCAACTTTAAGCTCTCCTGTTATCCAGAAGTCTACCTCATCGCATTACATGAAACATTTAATAAAATCCTTTAAAAAAATATATATTTCTGACAATATCTCGCTATTGTACTTAAAGGTAAATAATTATATTTTTTCACCAGGAACTCGTTAGTTCTTCTTTTATTTAGTCCAACCACTGTGATATAGGGAGCACTTTTCACAATCTAGTTAATTCTTGTCAAACAATATCAAGGCTCTAGATTTTTTGTTGTTGTTGACTATCTATTATCACTTAGAAATAGATTATTTTATCTAGTAAAATAGATTGCAAATGTGGTTTCATGTTGAAGTAGGTGTGTGCAGCAGAGATCAAATGGCAGGTCATGGAAAGCAATGGTTGCTTAGTCACAGTACAGCTGGAGCGAAGAATACGCCGGCCTGATTCATTCCACTCCGCTGATGTAATTTAAGAGACCAGGGACCAGCTATGCCTGAAGCCTCCTCACTGCTGTGTGAGCAGATGATCAGACAGCAGTTATAAACATACACACACACACACAGCAGGGTGCAAGATATCTGATGTAATTTATGTTTCCTGGAGATAAAGATACAAGTTGATGGGTGTGGTTGTGAGGTGCTTTGAGATTGTGGATGTGAATGTGGCTGGCGGAGAGAGTGTTTTGATTTGTTAGCAGCATTTAATCAAAAATTAATCCAAAGCCCTAATTTTTTTTTTTTTTTTTTTTTTTTTGTATATTTAAATGATGTTTATTAACAAAGTTCGGAAGGAGCACATTCAGATGATCAACTTAATTAGCATGATAGTAAATATATACAGCCAACTTGCAGTATCTCTGTCCCATGACAGTTTTTCTGGCATTCCCTCCTCCACCTCAACTCCTCACACCTAACTATTCTTATCCCAGTTTGGGAATATGGGGGAGTTCTCTGGGTTCAGGCTACAGTATATTCTGAGCTCTGAGCCGTCCCTGCGGACAGGATGCCAAATATACATAATATTCTATACTATTCATACTACTATATGAATGTTGTATATGAATAACTCCTGAATATGCCAATTATTAATTTTGTCCACCATTTTTAATTATGTATATTTTATATAGTAAATTATAGTGATATTTTTCTTTGTTTAGTTTTGTTTTTAAATACTTTTAGATGAATACAACATGAAATTCCATGTCAACTACCCAAATATTTTCTTGTGCACCCCGGAGGAATCTCTATGCTCCCCCGGGGCTGCGTGCACCCCAGTTTAGGGACTGCTGCACTAAGGAAATTCAGTACATGAATTTCATTCCACAACAATATTCGGAGAAACTGCGTCTGTGTGTGTTGTGGTGCAGACACAAGGAACATTGCCAGATGGGCTGTTTGAGCAAAGGTAGTTTGAAGAACTGCATTAGTAACGGAAGGCCACTGTAGAATGAAGTGTGGGAGAATCCCTGCAAGTTTAAATCCGAGGATTCTTCTTCAGATCCTCATAGCGACGCCTCCCGCCGATGTCACACCGTATCCACCAAACCAGCTTGCCTTTTTTATTGCATGACCTGCCTTGTGCTGCGACTCTGGTTCAGGCTCATGCTGTGAGATTGATTTGTCTGTTCGAGCATGGTCATGCTGGTGTAATGGCTTGTGGAACGCCACTGCGATTCTCTGGCCAAGCGCAGAATGGCAGAGCTCAGCAGAGCAGAGAAACCTGCTGTGTATGTGACAACTGTTGTGCCTGCTCTGGCTGGTGACGCAACACTGTTTTGCGAGTTCAGGCCAGACACTTTTTTTCTCTTTTATCTGTTTTTGTCTCTGTGTCTCTTTCTCCTTTCTCCTCCCCTCGCTTTCACATGCAATCTCACTTAAGCTTATGCTCACAGAAGTAGCAAAGCATGCACAAGCTGTATTAAGGTATCTCGATGCTGTTTGATATTCTAAATACCGTTCCTCTCCAGAGATCACCACATTACCTTGTTGCATTTCTTTTTCCTTTTGCCATTTTACTGTTCCAGTTGTTGTTGTTGTTGTTGTTTTTATCAGAGGAGAGAGGCTGAGCTTGGAAATAGTGACGACAGCAGAGGGAGTAAACGGCAAAAAGCACCTTGTCAAAAGGTTGGGGCTTTTACTTCAGCTGAAGTGAGACGAGGAAGACGTTTGCTCTGTTTTTTTTCTCCCACGTCAGCTGAAAATTCGCCCTTAACAGGCCTACTGTATATCTGTTCTTGAACTTTCCGTGATTCTGTTCCTTGAGGTTCTGAGAGTAGTAAATGACTGTGATTAGTGATTTTTTTTTTCTTGTGGTACTCTTTTTCTGGACAAAAGTGGTTTTGATATGGAGTCTGGTTCTGAGGTAAGGTCAGGGATGTAGTGCACAGGTGGGGTGGGGGAGGGCTGGAAGGCTCGGCTGGTGGGCTGACGACTGTGTCTCCTCTCTCCCTCGGCAGTTCATGGCATCAAGTGGACTTGCAGCAATGGGAACAGCAGCTCTGGCTTCTCTGTGGAGCAGCTGGTGCAGCAGATACTGGACAGCCACCAGACCAAGCCTCCTCCCCGGACTCACAACTGCCTCTGCACTGGCACTCTGGGTAAGGGACAGACAGGAGGGCGGGGGTGTGGGATAGAGGCAGTCAAAAAGAAACAGGCAGAGACAGAGGGAGCAGGTAGTGCTTTAAATAT